>NW_028296739.1:0-72615 GCF_055471065.1 Atractosteus spatula | reverse complement strand
ATGAGGAACCACATATCCTAAATAACATGAGCCAGACCACTGGGCTGGCAACCATGGGTAGGCTCGTTTTCCACAAATGAAAGATGTTCCGTTTGGCGCTCCCCATGCCTCTGAAAACAAGAAGCTTATACTGAATTGTGGGGTGTGCCGATCCCATCCTGGAATTTGGAAGGTAGAGGTGGATATATTTGCAGCGATGGTAAGGTTGCAACGACTCCATCCAACCAAGTGCAGACCAATTAGTGTGCTGAAAACATATGTTTCCCTCACGTTCCTTATTGAGAGTCAGGTATGGTGGTGTATGGCTTCTGTTATATTTAGGAGCGTAAGAGCCTGTGAAACTCGTGGGCTCTAAGCCTCGCTCCTGTAGATATTGTAATGTTGTGCAGGTTAAAGTCGTGTTATGGCAACCCCCCATAGTTTGTCATATTAAAATCTCCTAAATTATCCCTCCAAATGATCATGCCTATGACTTCCTCGAGACGCCAAGGAATGGCTCCCATAGGAAGTCCTCCCTGTACATATTTGGGTAATGTGGCACACACCCAGCAGGCACTTTGGTTGGTTTTCTTAGCTGTCAGATAGGAGAGGCCTAAAAAGGAATTAATTCCATGTTCTCCTTTGTGGGAGAGATGATCATTAATTCCTGCGGAACATAGTCCTACAGCAACAATTATTCTTATAAACAGAAATGATTTCTTTCTGAGTCTGTAAATGGGGATGAGGCTCGTCGGCAGTGTGGCGCGTGGATCCAGCGATCTTTTCCTTCCACTCGAACCGCAGACTCGGTTGTCAACAGGATCTGGTAGGGTCCGTCCCACCTGGGCTGGAGAACCTGTGAAGGAAATTTCCTGATCCACACCCACTCTCCTGGGATGAGGTTGTGCCCTCCTTCAGGTGGTGGTCCCCACGCCTCCAGGACCTGCTCGCGGGCTCCTTGGGTGGCCTCTGTCAGCAACTTGCAATAATACAAAGGAATGGTTGATCCATCTGAGGAAACCCCAGTCTCAGCACCTGTAAGAGAACTTGTTTCAAATTATTAAAGGCGGCTTTTGCTGCGGGAACCAAGGCAATCTTGTCCTTGTACTGCACTCCCCCCTTAAGCAGATCTGTTAAGAGTTGTGCTCACCCTGTAAAAAACATTGCACCCAGGCCCTGTTAAAATTTCACAATGCTAGACACAAAAGGGCCTTATCATAACTGCTTCTATTAGACACTCTAAAGCTGAAGCAACTCAGACTTGTGGGTTTCCTCATCAGGGGAAGCACTCAGAATACCATCAACATACTGAGTGATCACAGCCAGTTGAAGCTACGTGATACCCTGTTCTGCATAGTCATTCTTTGTAATGCATAATATTCCAACCCAATAGATCTGGAATAAAACCACCCATTAAAATCTGGTACTCGGCAAGTAAAACTTGCTGTCCCAATACTCCTGTGGCCTCCTGCCATCTTCCCCTATACATTGCTCTATAGTACACTGTTGAACAGAGGAGTGAAACAAGCAGGACAGTAGTGCTCCAGTATCCCCTAACAGAGAAACCAACACTCCATTAACAGTACATTTTTATCCACTGGACTGGGACAGACTTAGGGAGGCTACAAGGGATTTACAGGATCTAATCGTTAGGTAAACAGATTTTCTCACAAGACGTTATTCTCCCCAGTCTCGATTCTAAACCTACAGCGTTTCAGCATGTCTGGTTTCGAGACATTCGAATAAAACCAAATTGTTTCCACTATTGCAACTAATTGTGTAAATTACAATTTATAATAATTTATAATAATACAAAAACTGTTTAACTACTTTTACGTCCACCAGTACTGTACTTATACGTTTCAGACGCTCTTATATTTTCCAATCTCCTTAAGTTGATTTTCGTCAAGTCTCTTTAGTTACGTCTCTAGCCAGTCCCGCTGGCTAAACACACTCACACCGTCATTTAGTATACCAAAACTCACAGTTACACACATACATGCCGGCACACAAATTCATAAAACACACATACACATCGAGAATATATTTTTCTCTTCGTAATACAATGTGCTGTATTCTTGTTTTACTTCTACATGAATCCTTTTAATTCCTGAAGCGCACTCCAGGTTCGCTGCATTTCTAATTTCGGGTGCGGTACTTTAGCCCACCGGTCAATATCTTACGGTTTTGGATTTGATCGTATGGGGGAAATCAGGGAAGGTAGGTGCGATTGCAGACCCCCTCGACGGGGTGCGAGACAGTGTTAGAGTGGCGCTGTCATCAACGGCGCCAGCCCCTGCTACATCAAGTCCTTTCCCACTTCGAGTGAGAGTACAGATCTGCGGGCGCCCTCCCTCTAACAGGGGAGACCCTGATCCGTCTTTATCACACTCATACCAAGTGTTATCCCAATCAGACCCCCCTTCTCCATATGGCCACTGAGGGAATTGATCCCAATTATTTTCGTTTCCTGCCTGTTTGTTCCCCTGTGGGAGAGCAGGATATAACTTAGTCGCTGGCTGCAGCACATTAACCAGTGCAGCGTGACCAGAAGTTAATTCCTTCTTTAGTTTCTCATTCTCCTGTACTGCCTCTTTTAGCTTTTTTTTTTATACTCTTTCGTAGCGAGTAAAGTATATTTTCTTCCGGGTTTTTATTTTCCCCGTAAACACACTTTTAAGTCACATCCCAATTTCTTTCTTTTTCGTCATGTATCTGCCACTACTGGTGCCGGCCGTGCACCAGGGTGGGAGCTACATGCTTGTGCTTTTGCCAATCAATACTCATATGCTTTCTTTACAGGCGTCTTCGCCCCAAATTCCCTCTGACAAACTCAGCTTTTTCCATATTTTTCTCCTTCTTTTCCGTCAACTTACACTTTTCCGATATTTAAACGGACCCTTCCACCACTTTCTCAAACCATCAGTTAGCGCACATGTTCGGTCTCTTTAAGATTTACTTTTGTCGTGTGTGAGGTAACAGCTCATTCAGTAGGGGGATGCTTTCACTTGAAAAACCTGTGCATTCCTGCACTCATTCAGCCAAAGGCGTCTGTTACCTCCAGATCTAAATACCTCTCAGAGACTTTAGAGAGGATTTACACCGCACTGTTCACAGGTAAGAAACGAGACCTCGAAAACCCCCTTTCTTGATCAGTAATTCACCATCCCCAGAACGCCAGCATCGCTGCTTTTGCCCCGGGGTGGACTTACGCACTGAGCTCAATCAGGGCGATTCTCGGGTCTCAACGTCCTTTAAATCCTGCTACTTAATGCTTTGCTCTTTTATTATGAGGTGTGTTTATGTTAGTGTCGTGCGTGTGTATATGTATTTCACAAACAAGGAAAACACCAAAAACATACATGCATATATCTCTTCTACTCCTGTTTCCTTTAAAACAAAAAAACCCACGCCACGCCAGAAACCACGCCACTCCAATCTGTGCACGATCAAGGCGTAGCTAATCTCAGGACCCCGGGCGTAATTAAAGCCCACACCAATCCTGGATTATACGTGCATTTAATGCACCACTCAGCTCCAGAACCCCGGGCGCAATTAAGGCCCACACCGATCCCGAGCCACAGAACTCCGGGTGCAATTAAGACCCACACCAGTCCTGAACTACGTGCATTTAATGCACCACTTGCTCTAGAACCCCGGGCGCAATTAAGGCCCACGCCGATTCTGAGCCTCAGAACTCCGGGTGCAATTAAGACCCAAACCAGTTCTGACCTTCAGAACTCCGGGTGCAATTAAGACCCACACCAGTCCTGAACTTCACGGTAAGGGTCCAAAACCCGTTCAAAACTCCACGCGCAATTAAGGCATACACCAGCTTCGAACGCCTGTACACAATACCGCGGAACCCCTGCCAGACCAAATTCTGGGCTTACAGCAACCAACCCATTACATACACCGGTGCCTTCCCCGGGCCAGAGGAATTCAGAAACTCACGTTTACTCCGTCATCTCGGGCGATTCTCGCAGGGAGCAGAGATTTCCCAATCGGTCAGAGAGAGTCGGGACTTTTAAATAAAAGAGGAGTCCTTACCTCTTAGTTATGTGCGCGCTGACCGTCTCTCCTGCCGATGGGAAGTTCTGCGCCTTCTGGAGCATCCGCCGACTACGCCAAATTTGTTGTAACAGAAGAAATAAGGTTCTTGATCCTGAGATGAAGTAAAACAGATGAGTTTATTGCATGCAAGGAACAATAAAGCCGAAGTCTTGTTTCCCGCAAGAAACAACAAAACCGAAGCATTGTTCAACGTACTGTTACAAACTTTTGGGTTATATAGTGTTTTCTTCTCCGTTTCTGACGTCACTCGGTCTGATGGTAAAGAGGGGGGTTCATGGTATTTGGCCAGTTTACGATGTTCTGGGCAAATGGTCAGTTTAACATTACACCCAGGGGGGTTCCTAGCTTGCATCTGCAATCCTTATCAGTTAACCCCCTTTCCTGCCATAAACCCCAGCTTGTGACTTAGAAGTCTAAACCCCCTACAGAAAGGATTAAATTCAAACCCCCGTCTTCACATCTTTCTTCAGCTGCAAGATAGCAATGCTAACCACTTCGCCACCATTATAAATGGATGGATATTGAAGTGGAAATCTAATAAGTAAATTGATTCTTAAAAATGTAGAGAGCTTTGAAAAAAATATATTGGTGCTTTTAGATAATATATTTCAAGGATGTAACTGCTGTGCTACAGTGCGTGCAGAATTTTAGAAAACAGTTCGTCAACAAAGTACACTGTTTAGGTTAGTTTAGAAGACAATGTACCAAAACAATATATGCTGTCTGGGTCATTAGAATTAGCTGAAAGTAACCGATAAGCTTTGAATAACAAATCTAGTTTTTCTTCTCTCGCTCTATGATGTAATCTGTTTTCTCTTAGAGAAAGGGGAAGTTTTAGAAGGGACCAAGTGCTGAACTTTTTTACAGCGCAACGTCTTATAAAAACCCTGTACTGCTTGTAACAAATTGAGTCTCTGGTTGCACTTTGCGAAGTGGCAGCAGGGCTCCCAATATTGCAATATTGAAATAAAGACCTTACTCAGGTGAGAACTCTCTTTTGTGGCTTCCTTGATAGTTATATTTCCATGACAATATCTTAGTTATCTTTCTAGTTCACAGGTTTGCATGCATGATTTAATTTTGAAAGCCACTGAGACATCAGGTACTACTGTTGTATTTATGAAAAAGAAACAAAACAAAAAACATACTAACAACTGTGCCATCCTACTCCTTAGTTAATACATTTTATTATTCATAAACAGTTAACATTGTTAGCAAAATATTTTGAATTATATTTAACCCTATTTTTTCTTTAGTTTTGTATTTAACTTATTATATGATAGTCAGACTTAATGTATATTTGAACAATGAAAATATATTTTTACAAGATGCGGGGGAAAGTGCAACATCTTATTACAGTGCTAAATTTAATATTATTGATTGCTAATAGTTTATGCTAACACCTAACTTTCTTAATTCGATGTATTTAAAACAGTGAACTAAGTGTAACATACTATTCAGAAATACAATCGAAAATAGTTTTGTGGTGTTTGTATGGATGAAACGTTTCTAAAATGTATAACGTAACAAAATTAAAGACGATTAAAATCTGTAATCTTTCCACTTGTAATGTCATTAGACAGAACAACACGTTTCTGGT
Source organism: Atractosteus spatula (assembly GCF_055471065.1). Taxonomy (NCBI): domain Eukaryota; kingdom Metazoa; phylum Chordata; class Actinopteri; order Semionotiformes; family Lepisosteidae; genus Atractosteus; species Atractosteus spatula. Next base: position 66,962 of record NW_028296739.1, on the reverse strand, counting down.
TTGTTTTAATTAGTATTAGTTAGTAGTTAGTAGTTTTAATTTAATTAGTATTGCAATTCGCACTGATTCCCTTGCGAAGATATGGACTTAAGAATATTCGTGCCTGGTCAAAAAATGGCATTAAGCACTTAAAATTAATATGGTTAATAATAGTAAACTGTAACATGCTGTAACAAGATCGGTTAAACTGCGAAGAAAATGCTTTCAGAGAAAATGTTTCAGGTGTGAAGAACATAGATCTCCAATGCAATTTCAACCAAACCTGTTCCCACACACCCTGCCCCCACTACCATTAGAATATACACAAAGCACTGAAATCTTTCGAGCTAATGATCAGGTGACCCGAGAGAGAGCGAGAGAAACACCAAGGGGTGCGGAACCAGGGAACTATTTACATGGAAAACGGGCGATCTCCCCAGACTGTCCGCCCGTTTCACTGTTACCTGGATACCTCTTTATTTAGAACTCACTAACACTGATTTTTAGTTTAGAAGGATTCAAGTAGGGTTTTAGATGAAAGGCAGCGACCTTAATCAAGCCCAAATCATAATTGAACCCATTCAGAGCCTACATTACATTTTAGCGTTTCATTCTGAGCAGAAGACCCTCACACCTGAAGAAGGCTTGCGTTTTCTCTCTTCTCTTTTAAGCATGTGTACAATGTGTAATACAATTACAATGTGTAATTACAATGCGAATCGTATGAGGGTGGGGGGGAGGTGTCTTTCGCTGGAAATCTCGCCTGCTTCTACTTTACGAGCACAACCCCCTCTCTGCCGGAGTGCTGGCTGTGACGAATTAAACCGGTTTCACAGGTTTCAATCACAGACCATGTGACATGGGAGTCAGGAAACTAACACACAGCGCCACCGGATTTGATAACACTATAAAAACGCTATAAAATAATGTGACTAGGCACAGAACAAGTTTACAGCACAGTACAATAATAAATGCTGACCATGACTTTAGAAGCATAAATTGCCTTACACTCAATTTAAACACAAGCTGTCTTTAGCCCTCTAAGCTGGTTCATACAGAAATGTAGAGATCCAGGCTCAGAACACACAGCTTCATTAGCGAATACATATGCAGGACAACTAGAGAAGACGTTTTACAGAGGATGGATTTTTAGAAACATCCCATCAGTGACATCACTGAAGTCAACTCCTAGGTACTGTAACTGTCGTGTGGATAGTTTCACAAGAATCAGACAAAGGTTTAAGCATCGCTTGTTCTAGATAAAACTGCAAAAAAAACAACAACAACCCATAATGTACTTCCTTGCGGCTCTGTTTGCCCAAATCATATATTCACAACGTGAAATCTAGAAAATAATATTACGTAACCAAAATCCGCAATATGGAAACAGAACCTGTGTAATTGTTGATAGATGATGTACTCGTAACATTTTTTCAAGACGAACTACAACATTTAAAAAATGACTTGTATGTACTTGATATCTCTAATCAATCCACGGGTCCCAGCACAAAACGAAACTAAAACGCATACCGTTTCGCGCTTCTTATTAGTTGCTCAAAAGTAATTTGACCGTATGAAATGCATAATATAAACCTAGAAACATATACGTGAGCAGTACTTAAGCACTGTAGTATCGGTGTTAAGACATACCTCTCAGTCTCCTCCTCTCTTGCCAAAACCCGTTGCTTTCTTGCTGTGGTGAGATTGGTGGTAATGCAAAGACGCCACATACTGCCGACAGACGAGAGTGTTGCGGGAGAAGAGAGAAGTGATGGAAGATTGAAGAGTGTCCTAGGTGGAGCCAAGATGAAGTGTCACAATTGCATAGGGGAGGATTTCAAATATTTAAGATGGTAAAAATAACCGGAAGTGATCCCCCAGTCCGGCGCAGTCTGACGTACTTCTGTCATATAAAGTAATACTAGATGTCGAACTGGAGCCTCACCATTTGCATAAGTGAGGCTCCAGTTATACATCTAGTTTCACTTTAAATGACAAAACTGAAGAGACTTAAAAGAGCTGGAGAGGATTTCTTACAACTTTTGAGCCGGCACAGTTTTCGAAAACGTTTTCTTCACGCTGCACTATACAACACAGACAGCCAAGAGTCTCCAAAACAAAACAAATTGACAGATAGGAGAAAAGTCCCACTCGTCCTAAAGTTCCCAAAATCCAGCACTGAGCGTAAACAAAGTGTTCAAGTAGCGTGGGAATGCTACCCCTAATGCTAGCTGGAGTTTGAGTGTCTGGTTCAGAGTTTGCTCAAGAGTTTACCTTTCACAGATGCGCAAAGATGAATGTTGAGGGTGCACGCTTCAAGGCGCCTTACAGTGCAGGGAGTTATTAGAGACTATTCGTGACGTGTGCTCGTTCCCATATACCGTACGCCCCGGGTTGCAGTGCTAGGATGACGTCCAATACCGCTTCGGCACGTAACGGCATTATATTCAAGTGCAGGACGTGAGGGTTTTATTTTGTTCGTTTTGTTCTGCTCTGCTTTGCTTTGTTTTGCTTTCCATGGCGTTCGTAAGAGCGTCAATAAAAAGGCGATTCCTGCATCTAACACGAATGTAAGAGCTATTTCAAGTGCGGCTTCTAAAATGCTTGTAGACATTTGTCTGTTGTTGATTGTTTTTTTGTGTCTAACAAAGTGCCATTTTCCTGTCCGGACGGGGAGACTTTATCATTCCCACATGAAGCAACCCTTAATTCCTCGGAGGCGTGTCTGTCTGCAAGGTTTGTATTTTGGAAAGGTTTTTTTTTTAACGGAGAACGACTTTGAAAAAGATTTCCGCCGGCGTCTCGCGATCCGTGTGAGATTGTAGCAAGAACATGGTGCGGCTTCTTAAATGCTTGTGGACATTTGTCTGTTGTTGATTGTTTCTTTGTGTCTAACAAAGTGCCATTTTCCTGTCCGGACGGGGAGACTTTATCATTCCCACATGAAGCCACCCTTAAGTCCTCTGAGGCGTGTCTGTCTGCAAGGCTTGTATTTTGGAAAGGTTTTTTTTTTAATGGAGAACGACTTTGAAAAAGGTTTCCGCCAGCGCCTCACGATCCATGTGAGATTGTAGCAAGAACGCAGCAACAGCAGTGCTCACTGTAGTCGTGGCCGAGTGGTTAAGACGATGGACTAGAAATCCATTGGGGTCTCCCTGCGCAGGTTCGAATCCTACCGACTACGGTGTTCTCCTCACGTCGTCGTGTGCTGGCGCAAGCAAGGAAAAATGCCTTTCTGCTTTTCCTGGTGGTTTTAAAATGCGAGATCGCTTGTACCCGCTGCCTTGGAAAGAAATGTCTACATGTTTACTTGCACATTGTCTATTGTTTGTTTGTACATTGTCTTGATGCACTGTTTGCACTTTGTCTTGTTTTTTACACTTGTTTTACAATCGAGAGACCTTCTGTAAGTAAGAATTCCATTGTACCAGTACCGGTTACATATGGCAATAAAGTTCAAGTTCAAATGCTTCAGCGTCCGCAAACGGCATTTTGCAGCTGGAAGCAGATGGCGACGCTTTTTGCGGTCGCGTGTCTTGTGCCCCATTTCCGGCCTTTAACATCGAATCAATAAAGCTGTTAGAACCGACACCATAGGTGCTTTTCTTACAACTTTTGATCTGACTCAGTTTCGGAATGCAATTCCTGAACACTGTGAGAGACAACCTACAGATGCAGCCATTCAAAATGAGCGGTAAAAACCCGTGGTACAGTAACCAACCCGCAGGGCACCGTAGGGCACCGCGGTAAGTGATTGGCTGGCCAAAATGACCGACAGGGGCACTCGTGGTGCATTGGTTGGTAGTGAAAAGATTTAATCATCTAATGTCTTTACTGTGCACATTTCAATCTGCTTAGTTTTGAATATTTATATGGAATTTTACCACTAAAGGGAAATTTTAGTAGCTGAGCATAAAAAGAAGAGGAGCATAACGCATCTGAAGGTCATAAACGATATTAATTTAGGAACATAAACATTACTGTATGTACATAAACTGTACTGTGTATGGCTGGTCTTGATAGTTTAAAGAAAAAATACACACCAGTCTTCCATTTCTCCCTAAACATTTTAAGCATGAAAGTTGTATGAAACGGTACCCAAATATTTGATTGCTGTATAGAATGAATTTTAATTTTTAAAAATTATTTAACACGAAAATTAAGCTGTTTACATCTTCCGCCTGAGAACAGTCACCCGTTGCTACCCAACGCAGAAACACAGCCACTAACTAGCAAAGAGAGGATATTAGCTAGCTAATATGATAAAGAAATAAATGATTATTTTGTTTATTTCTTTTGCACATTTATTTGAACATTTCCATCGATTGTACAAGCACTTGGAAACTGTCCAATCCCTAGTTCATCAAGCATTTACCGGTCTGGTGCCGGTCTGTGTCTTCTAGGATATAATGCCAGCGAACTCTTGTTTTTATGTCCACTATAACTACGCTGGGCAAACGTTCCGAGGTCAAATTCTTCCAGCACGGGGGTACCTTTAAAGCGGAGACGACGGCACCGAAATTTTTTGGCGCGCCTTCTCTTTAAAGCCCTGGCCAAATATGAAGACAGTACGTACAGTTATAATTCAAACGGAATTAAAAACTACACATCCCAGTTACCATGGTGGTGCTTGTGATCATTGCGTTTAACCAACGAAACAGGGCGAAAAATCAGTCACATGACTTTGGGGCAGAGTTTCGAAAGCTTAACCTATCAGCAACAAAGCGAAATTTACACGATAGGCTACCTCAAACTGTCAGTTACACGACTGTGTATGTCGCTTAAGCCACTCCTATTTGGCATTTTAGTTATGGAGGCGAGAAGACGCCCCCTCTCTGGGTGTCTGATTTGCCGCCATCTTTAACTGTTCGGTGTCCGAATCGGAGTAGCTACGCATACGAAATAAAGTTAATCCCAACTACAAAACATATATTTTTGTGGTAAGAGGGCGCAAAACATCAGTATTTACTGCTATTAATTACTGTACGATTTATAGTTGAAATCTGAGCCTAGATATAAAGTTAGATATAAAGTTAAAATCTCGACAAAGCAATGTAGGAAATACAGAGAAAATAAATCCTTTCTGACATCTAAAATCAGTTTCGATCAAGGTCTCTAAAACGAACAAGAAAAAGAGGATTTTCGGAGGGCAATTACGCTGTGTTTATATAGAATAACTGATTTATGAGCAATCTAATTTCTTGTTCGTTTAAAACAGTGAAATGTCAGCTGCAAAAGATCGCACCAGAAACAGCACTCTCTCTGCCTGTCATAGACGTTCAGGAAAGGCTGAATGAAGTCATGTCAAGTACAATAATTCGGTGATCAATAATAACAGTTGTAGGACAGTATACAGATGCAGCCATTCAAAATGAGTGAGGTATTTCGCGGCATACCCCGGTGGGCGTGTCGCAGTATCACGCAGTATGACGCAGTTAACGTGGTGTCACGTGGTTAACTATCCGGCGTCGCCTTGTAAAACCGCCAGGGGGAGCTTAACCTCTCATGTACAGCATTTGAGCCTTTAATTTTGAACTGTGTATTACAGCATGTTAATCATCAGTCATTAAAATGTTGGTATATTTTATGAAAGCAAGATTGCTCAGTTGGACAAAAGTACACAACCTACCTTTATCAGAAATATTTATGCATCAAAGCCTTTACTGAAGATATTACTAATAGTATTAATAATGGATGACTTTGGACAAGCTGTATACTCAAAGTATAATTTCTTTAGCACATTTGTACAAGCACTTGGAATCTGTCCAAGCCATACTTTGTCAGGCATTTTGTTTTACTTCAACGGGCATAAAAACTTCCTTGCTTTTAACAGGGCGTTTCATAATTTCTAACTACGAAAATGATTTAAAATGCGACACCTATCATTCAACTAGAGCTTAAAATATCACAAGGATCCTCAAGAGCACAGCAAAGAGTGTATTAAAAGACACTTGTATTTATCAACGCTTTCTTTTCCGTATACCAGATTTTATGGAACCACTTCAGAGGGGTGTCAGCCAGTCAGATTCCAGGAATCGGCACTTTAAAGGAAAAATACACACCAGTATTCCATTTCTCCCTAACGATTTTAAGCATCGAAGTATTTAACTAGCATGTGAAATAGCGTGTGAAAAAGTGGTAGTTTTAAGCTTTTCTGCTAATATAATATGGAATCGCGTATCTAAAGAATTTAATAACGGTATTCGTGTGCTGCGACAGGGCTGTGTAGGGCTGTTTCGCCTGTTTGTTCATGCGTGCTATCTTGTAGCCGACTGGTCTAGGTGCGTGACTACCAGCTGGCAGGTTGTGTGTTTGAATCCAGCTGGTGCTAGACTTTTCTTTTAACAAACATTTCTTCGAAAAAATAGAATAGCGATATTATGGACAATCAATTGACTTTTATATTTCAAAATATCGCAACATGATCGATATTTGCGATATTTTGAACATATCTTCCCTTCTGACAGTGGTTCCTGCTTCTATTGTGTGTGTGTGTGCAACAGAGTAAATTTTTATAGAGAAATGGAGGCTGGACAGTATGTGTTACAATATAAACATTTATATTGATTTAAATCGTGTTCTGATTTAAATCGCAAACGCGTGTTTAATTATATGTGTTTTTTAATCATAATCAGGCAAATGCAACATAAATTGATAGAGTATCTTTGTCTTCTAAGTATCTTAATAAACTTTCAGCATAGCTTTCTACCCATCAAGATTTATATTTCTTGGGATTTTGGGATCAAATGTGGAAGGATTAGATTATAATCGTTTTTATTTGTCAAATACGTGATTGTATTTCTGAATGTTATGTGACACCTACAGTAGTTCACTGCTTTAAATACATCGAATTAAGAAAGTTATGTGTAGCACTTTAGAACTTTTTTCTGAACCAGGGAAAATCTGATCATGTTTCTCTATAACAATAATAAAAAACTTTATTTTACATATCGCCTTTAAAAGTGGCATCTCAAAGCAATACAGTAGATCGAAAAACAGTTAAAAGGGACCAAATTAAATACCAGACAATCGCAAACGCGTTTTCAATAAAATTATTTTATTCATTCAGCAGTTTGTGAGAGGGACATCCAGCAGGGAGAGACACACACACCGGTTTTCATTGACAAAATTGTTTTTTTTCAATTCCTCTTGTCTAACAGGAATGTTTTGTTTGTGGACAGACTGTTAGACAAGAGGAAAAGACCGCCTCCTCCTACGAAGCATTAATCGCGTATCTAAGGAAAATTGCAGTATACCTTTGTTCATGCACATCATTATACAGTACAGTATCTCAATTTGTATTTCGATTAAAAAAAATCGTTTGCCCAGCCACTACTGTTGTTATTGTTTTTATCCTGTAAAGCGTTTCCTTTTTCTGCGTTTTCCATTTCCTTTTTCTGATCACTCGCTTTCTGGATACACATCTCACCTGTCCTGTTCTTTGTTTTCCTGGTTTGCTGATTATGCCTGCTGCGGTCCACTCCTACCCTCACACCTAAAGAATACTATTTTAAATTTCTTGGCGCAGTTCATTAACCCTTGTATGTGCTGTCCGCGCCGAAAATGCAATTAAAAAAAAGTCAAAAAACGCGCTCAAAATACAATTTATAGCTTAATAAGATACACTCCACAGGCAAAATTAAAGACAAAATTAAAGACGATTAAAATCTGTAATCTTTCCACTTGTACTGTGAGTCATCGGACAGTTTCTGCTTTGTGTAAGGATGGTGAGAAAGCTGTGCTCAATGTATTTAAGGGACTTAAAAGTTAAAGGAGATGCTTCATATTGCTTGACTAATTTTAAAAACCAAGTTATAAATGCAGACGCTCCCTCGGTGCCGCGCCGGGTGTAAATATCAAAGTATACATTCCCAACAAGAATTGTACCCATCTGTCATGCAAATAAAACACCTTGAATTGAATTGAATTGAGGGAGAGAGGGGGGTAGTGGGACAGAGATACTGTAGACAGACTCAAGGCAAATAAAATACTTATGGGTACGCAGGCATTCACGACAGCAACATACGAAACGTTTGCACGTACTGTATAGTTAAGTTATTACTTGGTTTTCAAAATGCAACGAAATACAATATTGTTGTTGCTGCTGTTCTGGTTGTTTTTATCCCGTAAAGCGTTTTGAGAAGCCACCTTTAAAGGCGATATATACTGTAAAACCGCTGATTCTTATGGAATGTGTTCCGCAGGAGATTTAAATTTTTATTTATTTATTTTTTAATCACGTATCTTAGGAAATCTCAGTATAACTTTGTTCATGAACAGTGGCATGTTACATTATCATTCGTTTTTTAACAAGGCTCGCCAGCTAATGTGAATCGAAACCTGTCTTGCTAGCTTTTAAAGTCGTGCATGTGTAAACTGTACTAGAGGGCATGCAAGTTACTCTGCCCCTTTCAGCTGCAGGGAGTCCCTCTGCTGCAACACACAGCAGACAGAACGGGAGACTATTGCCTTTCATATCTGACTCCAGTGAAGTAAAAGGGGTGTCTAAAGGGGTGATTTCAGACCACATTCTAGTTACTTTATTTTGTTTACTTTTAACATTTTTGTAATTTACAGTAGATGTCACAATAGAAGCCCGAAGCCTATTATACTCAGTCTAGCCTTGGATCCTCTGAGTCCCATGACTCAGTCTTGTCTGCTTTCCTAGAATAAAACCAGTTAAGTCTTGTGTACTATGCAATTTATATTTTCCGATTCCATGCATTCCCTTAATGTTTAGAGTTTACTATATTCTCCAGACTCAAACACATAAGTACTAATAGCTCTGTCCCTTTAGGAGACTCTTTGCAGTACTGTGTCCCACTACCCCCATGAATTCTTTAGGTTGGGTCTAATATTTTCCAGTAATATACTGAATGGGATACAAAATGCTGTCAGGCAGGTAACAGAAAAGAGAAAAATATAAATATTTCCATTTTACAGACGTTCACACATTTATAACATTTTGGCTCAATAAAAAGCTAACCCAATAATTAAATGTGATAAAGTATAGTTTGGATGTTTATACATTCATGTTAATCGTATTCTTGATTTATTTCATGTTTCATTTGCTAACTTAGAGCATATTGTGCAATGAAGAATAAAATAGCTGCATGACAAGTGACTTCCTTCTCTCAGTGGAAATTAAAAGATAGCCTGATAAATTATAATAAGACAGTAAGAAAGGTTCCAATCAGGAGGAGACAATTCTTTCCATTTTTTTGTTTGATTGCTGGTAGCAAACTGATCTGAGGATCTACTCCAGCTCTTTCTCTTTTTATCATACAGTAAATCTTATTTTCTTGCTTTCTGAAACACAATATAACAAAAAATAACCTCACAAAATCAAAGAAAAAATCCTTGCTCCCCCCCCTTCCCTTGGCAGTACTTCCTCCCATGCTTTTAACTAAGGGCATCTAAAATACTGTCAAACAGCTACAATGGTATCTCTGTACAAGGCTTTGACTGTGTCAATCACAGCACCTACCATTCCCTTACCAGCAACAACATGGATTCTAACACTCAGACATTAAAAAAAGTCAGGCCAAGAGAGAAAATACCGAGCTTTACAACATGCGGTACCAGTAACATTTTACCCACAGTAGACTCACCAACCAGATGTGTTTCAGTTTCTGTGATAAGCCTAGATTAATCATATCCTCTCCTCTAGTAGGAGCACCAAGTGTAAACATGTAACGCCCCTATTAAAAATAATGGCAAAACAGAAGTTCACTCTTTCTAGAACATACCTTCCTATGGACACTCCTAAAATGTATAAAATAGTGTCCACAGCATCTCATAATAGAGGCAAATGGGGAACTTCAAACTCATTTCATACAATGCCATCCATGAGGGGTTAAATACACCCTGAGAGAAATTAATTTCTGGATAATTCAACGGCTGTGATTTCTGGAATATGTATTATCCCAAATATTTTCAAAAGAAATTGAATCATTTCAATGAATCTGTGCCATTCAAGTACCTGCTCCAGACAGTAACCACTGCTAAGGGTTTATATGAAGCTTGCATTAAAAGACTTTAAAAAAATGTCATGTTCCCATAAAAAAGTCATGCCTTGGAGTATAGACCCCCAAAGGAATGCCATAGACTCAAACTGCAAAATAAACACATACAGAAAGAAAGTATTTGTATTGTGATTGCAAATCCTGGTATGAGTGATTGGTATGACTTTCCTCATTACAAATCTCTTATTAGAATTTAAATTTCTCTGTAACTCCAGGTCAGAACAGAGAAAATGTAACTGCCTTAAGGAGTTTACAATTATGAAAAATAGAAGGATAAGCATGATACGTATGTCTTCTGTCATTTTCTAAGTCATGTTACTGAGCACCAAATCTTATTGAGAATATGAATCCATTTAAGGTTTATACCATTAAAGTAAAGGTTTATTCCATGCTGAAAATGTTTGTACCAGACTTTTTTGAGCCCTGTTTAATTGTGTCTGAAGTCTGATGTTGTAAATTTTATTGTTAAAAAGATCCATGAAAATGTCACTACTAAAGTTAGCTGGTACTGTTGGTATTGTAAGTGGCAAGTAGAGCTCATATTTTAGATTTTGTGTAGTTGCTAGCTTTGAACTGTGTGTTGGATGCACATGAATTGAAGGAATGGGCAAACATAGCTGATGCGGATCCACAGAGCCAGCATATTAAGATGTTTATAATTAGAGGCAATTTGTTTAAATAACTAGGTATGGATACTGATGTGCAAGAGAGGTGGAAAGGCTGTTTCCTTAAGCCAGCCCTATAAAATGTTTTATTCTCAGTGAGATGCTGCCATTTCATAGTGGGTTTCTAACACTGTGTATAGTTCCATCCACACAGTGCCTTTACTTCCATCCATTTCTAATCTCTTTATCCAGTACAGAGGATTTGGAGCCTATCCCAGTAAGCGACGGACACAAGGCAGAATACACCCTGGACATAGCGCCAGTCCATCACAGGACAGACAGACACAAACACACACACACCAGGGCCAGTTTAAATCTAACCTCAGAACCTTTCTTTTCAGAAGACTTAGTGTCTGTATCTGCTTCATTTTCTAATTTTGGTAGCACCTCTAACTGCTTGTCTTTCTTATATGCATTTACTTTGTAATCTGTGGTCCTTTTATCTGTTTTTACATCTACTGTATTGCTTTGAGATGCCACCTTTAATGGTGATATATCAAATAAAGTTTTTTATTATTGTTATAGGGAAACATGATCAGATTTAAAAAGATCTAAAGTATACTAGTTTGTCACTCTTCTCATTCCCTTTGCTAAATGACTTTTCATACTAGTCTGATCAATCTAACTGCCAGTTTTCTGTGCTTTCTCTATCCTGCTAGATTTGCAATTATTCTGAAAATTTTCATCTTGAAATAACTCATTTCTAAATACCTTTTTCACTGTTAACATCTTGCAGCAACTCTGCGACAAAATATACACTCTGACAGTTCATCCCGCTACCAACATTAAATAAAACAAATCTTAAGATTTCTAGATTTATGTCTTTATTTAGTGGTTTCATTAGTGACAAAGGCTAAACTTTCTTGGAAAAATGTCTTTTATGTGTTGCGGAAAAAACTGACTCGCTTTAACAAAATATGTTTACAAATCCTTTCACCTGGCATTTTCGTAGTTAGAAATTATGGAACGCTCTGTTAAAGGCAAGGGAGTTTTTATGTCCGTTGCAGTTCTTTTGCAACATGAATATAATTATATCGTTATTAATTTCTTGAGATATGCGATTCCATATTATATTCCCTTTTAATCAAATTCTAAAAGTATGCTTGTTGACTCCGGTATCGCGTTAGTTAAAGACTTCGATGCTTAAAATGTTTAGGGAGAAATGGAATACTGGTGTGTATGTTTTCTTTAAAGTACCGAGACCAGCCATATACTGTATGTTTAAGTTCCAAAATTAATATCGTTTATGGACTTCACACGCGTTGCAGTATGCTCCTATTCTTTTTATGCTTAGGCACTAAGATCTCCCTTCTGCTTTGTGTAAGGATGGTATCAAAAGCAATCTTAAGTGATGACAAACCACTACAATAACAACAGTAGTGGCTGGCTCAATGTATTTAAGGGACTTAAACGTAAAAGGAGATGCTTCATATTGCTTGACTAATTTTAAAAACTAAGTTATAAATGCAGACGCTCCCTCAGTGCGCTCCTCTGGTGCGCCGGCTCTTACACAGTGCCTGTCTGCCGAAAGCATTACAATATACATACCCAACACTGCTTGTACCCATCTGTCATGCAAATATAACACCTTGAATTGAATTGAATTGAGGGGAGAGGGGGGGAATACTAAAGACAATACTGGCTCAATACCAATACGGGCTTTGACGTGCTAATGCGTTGGTTTAACAGTCCGGGTGTGGCAGGCTTCCAATGTCAACTCGACTCGATTGGAAGACAATGAACGTATTTTAGCCCTAAATGAATTAATAGCAAACATGGTTTACATAAAATACATTTTTCCAAGAAAGTTTATAATAATACGATCTATAGTTGAAATCTGAGCCTACTTTAAAAATAAAGGAAAAGCATTTTCAGAGAGCAATCACGCTGTGTTTATGTAGAAAAAGCGATTAGGTTTATGAGCAATCTAATTACCTATTCGCATAAAACGCTATATAAAATAAAGTTTATTTAGAGATGAATGATCAGTGTCGCAGTTTAAATAATGGGAGTCAGGAAACTAACACACAATTAAATTTGCCTGTGGAGTGTATCTTATTAAGCTATAAATTGTATTTTGAGCGCGTTTTTTGACTTTTTTTTAATTGCATTTTCGGCGCGGACAGCACATACAAGGGTTAATGAACTGCGCCAAGAAATTTAAAATAGTATTCTTTAGGTGTGAGGGTAGGAGTGGACCGCAGCAGGCATAATCAGCAAACCAGGAAAACAAAGAACAGGACAGGTGAGATGTGTATCCAGAAAGCGAGTGATCAGAAAAAGGAAATGGAAAACGCAGAAAAAGGAAACGCTTTACAGGATAAAAACAATAACAACAGTAGTGGCTGGGCAAACGATTTTTTTTAATCGAAATACAAATTGAGATACTGTACTGTATAATGATGTGCATGAACAAAGGTATACTGCAATTTTCCTTAGATACGCGATTAATGCTTCGTAGGAGGAGGCGGTCTTTTCCTCTTGTCTAACAGTCTGTCCACAAACAAAACATTCCTGTTAGACAAGAGGAATTGAAAAAAAACAATTTTGTCAATGAAAACCGGTGTGTGTGTCTCTCCCTGCTGGATGTCCCTCTCACAAACTGCTGAATGAATAAAATAATTTTATTGAAAACGCGTTTGCGATTGTCTGGTATTTAATTTGGTCCCTTTTAACTGTTTTTCGATCTACTGTATTGCTTTGAGATGCCACTTTTAAAGGCGATATGTAAAATAAAGTTTTTTATTATTGTTATAGAGAAACATGATCAGATTTTCCCTGGTTCAGAAAAAAGTTCTAAAGTGCTACACATAACTTTCTTAATTCGATGTATTTAAAGCAGTGAACTGCTGTAGGTGTCACATAACATTCAGAAATACAATCACGTATTTGACAAATAAAAACGATTATAATCTAATCCTTCCACATTTGATCCCAAAATCCCAAGAAATATAAATCTTGACGGGTAGAAAGCTATGCTGAAAGTTTATTAAGATACTTAGAAGACAAAGATACTGTATCAATTTATGTTGCATTAGCCTGATTATGATTAAAAAACACATATAATTAAACACGCGTTTGCGATTTAAATCAGAACACGATTTAAATCAATATAAATGTTTATATTGTAACGCATACTGTCCAGCCTCCATTTCTCTATAAAAATTTACTCTGTTGCACACACACACACAATAGAAGCAGGAGCCACTGTCAGAAGGGAAGATATGTTCAAAATATCGCAAATATCGATCATGTTGCGATATTTTGAAATATAAAAGTCAATTGATTGTCCATAATATCGCTATTCTATTTTTTCGAAGAAATGTTTGTTAAAAGAAGAGTCTAGCACCAGCTGGATTCGAACACACAACCTGCCCGCTGGTAGTCACGCACCTAGACCAGTCGGCTACAAGACAGCACGCATGAACAGGTAGGCGAAACAGCCCTACACAGCCCTGTCGCAGCATACGAATACCGTTATTAAATTCTTTAGATACGCGATTCCATATTATATTAGCAGAAAAGCTTAAAACTACCACTTTTTCACACGCTATTTCACATGCTAGTTAAATACTTCGATGCTTAAAATCGTTAGGGAGAAATGGAATACTGGTGTGTATTTTTTTCTTTAAAGTACCAAGACCAGCTATATACTGTATGTTTATGTTCCAAAATTAATATCATTTATGGCCTTCACACGCGTTACAGTATGCTCCTATTCTTTTTATGCTCAGCTACTAAGATTTCCCTTCAGTGGTAAAATTCAATATCTACAACGGGCACAGCAAAGACGTTTACTGTACTGTAAGTCTTTCTACGACAGACCAACGGACCACGAGTGCCCCTGTTGGTCAACCAATCACGTACTGCGGTGCCACGCGTCATCTTGCGTCACACTGAGCGACGCCACCTGCGGTACGTGTCTGTAACGCGCACTTTGAATGGCTGCATCTGTATAAGGAGGATAAGGATTTTGAAGTTGACTCGAAATCTGATAGGTAACCAGTGCAAGGACTTGAAAACAGGTGTAATGCATCCCTGATAGGATTCTTGCTGTCATATTCTGAACATATTGAAGATTGCTCAGTGTGGATTTAATTTCCCCAGTGAACAGGATGTGCATTTATTAATTCTAGAAAAAAAGCCTTTCTTGATTTCTCTAGTTCCCTTTAAAATAAACTATTATTCCGCAATGCAGAGTATTACATGGCCAGTATTTACACATGATATTTGTGATTTAAAGAAATTAACACAAGCAGCTTTTGGAGATTTTAAGTGTTGGCTGAGTTATTGCAGGATAAAAGACTAGAGATGTTGGCAAGAAGAAGATAATTTGGGGAAAGCTGAGGAATACACTTATAACAAGAACACTTCCTAATGGGGTTAGGCATACTTTTGATGAAGATGATGAAGTTAACAGACTATATGTTTACATAGATACTGAAATAAGGATTGTATTTTAGATTATGTGTAGTTGCTGGCATTGAACTGTGTGTTGGATGCACATGAATTGAAGGAATGGGCAAACATAGCTGATGCGGATCCACAGAGCCAGCATATTAAGATGTTTATAATTAGAGGCAATTTGTTTAAATAACTAGGTATGGATACTGATGTGCAAGAGAGGTGGAAAGGCTGTTTCCTTAAGCCAGCACTATAAAATATTTTATTCACAGTGAGATGCTGCCATTTCATCGTGGGTTTTTAACACTGTGTATAGTTCCATCCACACAGTGCCTTTACTTCCATCCATTTCTAATCTCTTTATCCAGTACAGAGGATTTGGAGCCTATCCCAGTAAGCAACGGACACAAGGCAGAATACACCCTGGACATAGCGCCAGTCCATCACAGGACAGACAGACACAAACACACACACACCAGGGCCAGTTTTCCCATAAACCAATTAACTTACCAGTATGTTTCGGAGTGCGAGAGGGAGTCATATCACACATATGGAGAAAAACCATGTAACCCAGAGAGAACATGTAAACCCCACACACACAGGATGGCAGAAATTGAACCTAAGACCCCAGTGCTGCAAGATAGCAATGCTAACCACTTCGCCACCATTATAAATGGATGGGTATCTTAGTTATCTTTCTGGTTCACAGGTTTGCATGCATAATTTAATTTTGAAAGCCACTGAGACATCAGGTACTACTGTTGTATTTATGAAAAAGAAACAAAACAAAAAACATTCTAACAACTGTGCCATCCTACTCCTTAGTTAATACATTTTATTATTCATAAACAGTTAACATTGTTAGCAAAATATTTTGAATTATATTTAACCCTATTTTTTCTTTAGTTTTGTATTTAACTTATTATATGATAGTCAGACTTAATGTATATTTGAACAATGAAAATATATTTTTACAAGATGCGGGGGAAAGTGCAACAGCTTATTACAGTGCTAAATTTAATATTATTGATTGCTAATAGTTTATGCTAACACCTAACTTTCTTAATTAGATGTATTTAAAACAGTGAACTAAGTGTAACATACTATTCAGAAATACAATCGAAAATAGTTTTGTGGTGTTTGTATGGATGAAACGTTTCTAAAATGTATAACGTAACAAAATTAAAGACGATTAAAATCTGTAATCTTTCCACTTGTAATGTCATTAGACAGAACAACACGTTTCTGGTTTGTTTTAATTAGTATTAGTTAGTAGTTAGTAGTTTTAATTTAATTAGTATTGCAATTCGCACTGATTCCCTTGCGAAGATATGGACTTAAGAATATTCGTGCCTGGTCAAAAAATGGCATTAAGCACTTAAAATTAATATGGTTAATAATAGTAAACTGTAACATGCTGTAACAAGATCGGTTAAACAGCGAAGAAAATGCTTTCAGAGAAAATGTTTCAGGTGTGAAGAACATAGATCTCCAATGCAATTTCAACCAAACCTGTTCGCACACACCCTGCCCCCACTACCATTAGAATATACACAAAGCACTGAAATCTTTCGAGCTAATGATCAGGTGACCCGAGAGAGAGCGAGAGAAACACCAAGGGGTGCGGAACCAGGGAACTATTTACATGGAAAACGGGCGATCTCCCCAGACTGTCCGCCCGTTTCACTGTTACCTGGATACCTCTTTATTTAGAACTCACTAACACTGATTTTTAGTTTCGAAGGATTCAAGTAGGGTTTTAGATGAAAGGCAGCGACCTTAATCAAGCCCAAATCATAATTGAACCCATTCAGAGCCTACATTACATTTTAGCGTTTCATTCTGAGCAGAAGACCCTCACACCTGAAGAAGGCTTGCGTTTTCTCTCTTCTCTTTTAAGCATGTGTACAATGTGTAATACAATTACAATGTGTAATTACAATGCGAATCGTATGAGGGTGGGGGGGAGGTGTCTTTCGCTGGAAATCTCGCCTGCTTCTACTTTACGAGCACAACCCCCTCTCTGCCGGAGTGCTGGCTGTGACGAATTAAACCGGTTTCACAGGTTTCAATCACAGACCATGTGACATGGGAGTCAGGAAACTAACACACAGCGCCACCGGATTTGATAACACTATAAAAACGCTATAAAATAATGTGACTAGGCACAGAACAAGTTTACAGCACAGTACAATAATAAATGCTGACCATGACTTTAGAAGCATAAATTGCCTTACACTCAATTTAAACACAAGCTGTCTTTAGCCCTCTAAGCTGGTTCATACAGAAATGTAGAGATCCAGGCTCAGAACACACAGCTTCATTAGCGAATACATATGCAGGACAACTAGAGAAGACGTTTTACAGAGGATGGATTTTTAGAAACATCCCATCAGTGACATCACTGAAGTCAACTCCTAGGCACTGTAACTGTCGTGTGGATAGTTTCACAAGAATCAGACAAAGGTTTAAGCATCGCTTGTTCTAGATAAAACTGCAAAAAAAACAACAACAACCCATAATGTACTTCTTTGCGGCTCTGTTTGCCCAAATCATATATTCACAACGTGAAATCTAGAAAATAATATTACGTAACCAAAATCCGCAATATGGAAACAGAACCTGTGTAATTGTTGATAGATGATGTACTCGTAACATTTTTTCAAGACGAACTACAACATTTAAAAAATGACTTGTATGTACTTGATATCTCTAATCAATCCACGGGTCCCGGCACAAAACGAAACTAAAACGCATACCGTTTCGCGCTTCTTATTAGTTGCTCAAAAGTAATTTGACCGTATGAAATGCATAATATAAACCTAGAAACATATACGTGAGCAGTACTTAAGCACTGTAGTATCGGTGTTAAGACATACCTCTCAAATACTGTAAATCAAGTTAAAAATATCTCAAGACCGATTCTGGTCATAATGAAACCATGTTTCGTGTATGTTTTCTTTAATGTACCGAGACCAGCCATATACTGTATGTTTATGTTCCAAAATTAATATCGTTTATGGCTTCACACGCGTTGCAGTATGCTCCTATTCTTTTTATGCTCAGCTACTAAGATTTCCCTTCAGTGGTAAAATCAGATATGAATATTCAATACTTAAACGGGCACAGTTAAGACATTAAATATACATATACATACTGTATACAGTACAGTTTTCATACGGTAATATGTTTATGTTCCTAAATCAATCTCTTTTATGAGCATGTGAAAGGCATGGTGAATCGATTCTCAAAAATTACTGTACTTTGCATGATTGGAAACAAATGCGTGATTGCGAAATGCTGTGGTGTTACTTTTACAAAGACGGTCAATGAAAAAAAGAATGTTGACCAGGGCAATACTTTGAGTTTACACTTACAGCTTGTCCAAGGTCATTCATTATTAATACTATTAGTAATATCTTCGTTAAAGACTTTGATGGCCACAGCTCAAACATGAGAGGTTGAGCTTTATTAGCTCCACCTTGCGGAAATTCCGGATACTATTATTTTGCTTGTCGTATTATAGGAGAATTTACGGTAACTCGCGGTATTTACCGGTAGCTTGCGGTAGACTGCGTACAGCGTACCGCAAAATAATGCGGTATCGCCCGCGCATTTTGAATGGCTGCATCTGTAGGCTGCCAAAAGTCTCCGAAACCAAATTTTGATAGCAGAAAATTCTCACTCGTCCAGAAGTTTCCTTGGGACCCAACATCCAGCACAGAGTGGTAAAAAAGCGTCTTTTTTGTAGACCCTTGCAGCGTGCATTGGTGGTTCAGTGGTAGAATTCTCGCCTGCCACGCGGGAGGCCCGGGTTCGATTCCTGGCCAATGCAGTGGCTTTTGCAGCGAGCGGCTCCATCACTTGCATCCCCTTTCAACTCGCAACTGAAAACCCACTGAAGCTTAGAAGCTGTGAGCCAGGTCAGTACCCGGATGAGGATGACCTACAGGGAAAAGCAAAGCTTACAGCTGGAAGCGGTGTTAATGGAGCCAGCGGTGGGACGCTCACCCTGAGGTCTGTGCGGGTCCCAATGCCCCAGTATAGTGACGGAGACGCTGTGTGGTAAAAAGGCGCTGTCTTTTGGATGAGATGTAAAACCGAGGTCATAGCTCTCTGTGGTCATTAAAAGTGACCACCAAAACCTTTGACAAAAGCTCTTGGTAATTGATGGTCTTCAATAATGCTTCTCCTTTAGGTACATTTGAAATCAGCTGAAAAATGCTGTGAAATGGGGGGGGGCACTTCAGGCCAGTGTAGGATTTGAATTTGAATTTTTGAAGAACCATTAAACAGCACGAGAAAGCCCGTACACTGAATTGCAGGGCTTTCTATTCAAAGAAGGACAAAAGAAACTTCCCTGAATTCCATTTTTTGCAGCACAGAGAGGACAGTAGAAACAAGGCCTGTTAGCTCAGTTGGTTTGAGCGTGGTGCAAGTAACGCCAAAGTCGCTGGTTCGATCCCTGTTCGGGCCAGGCAGTCTCCTCCTCTCTTGCCAAAACCTGTTGCTTTCTTGCTGTGGTGAGATTGGTGGTAATGCAAAGACGCCACATACTACCGACAGACGAGAGTGTTGCGGGAGAAGAGAGAAGTGATGGAAGATTGAAGAGTGTCCTAGGTGGAGCCAAGATGAAGTGTCACAATTGCCTAGGGGAGGATTTCAAATGTTTAAGATGGTAAAAATAACCGGAAGTGATCCCCCAGTCCGGCGCAGTCTGACGTACTTCTGTCATATAAAGTAAAACTAGATGTCGAACTGGAGCCTCACCATTTGCATAAGTGAGGCTCCAGTTATACATCTAGTTCACTTTAAATGACAAAACTGAAGAGGCTTAAAAGAGCTGGAGAGGATTTCTTACAACTTTTGAGCCGGCACAGTTTTCGAAAACGTTTTCTTCACGCTGCACTATACAACACAGACAGCCAAGAGTCTCCAAAACAAAACGAATTGACAGATAGGAGAAAAGTCCCAATCGTCCTAAAGTTCCCAAAATCCAGCACTGAGCGTAAACAAAGTGTTCAAGTAGCGTGGGAATGCTACCCCTAATGCTAGCTGGAGTTTGAGCGTCTGGTTCAGAGTTTGCTCAAGAGTTTACCTTTCACAGATGCGCAAAGATGAATGTTGAGGGTGCACGCTACAAGGCGCCTTACAGTGCAGGGAGTGATTAGAGACGATTCGTGACGTGTGCTCGTTCCCATATACCGTACGCCCCGGGTTGCAGTGCTAGGATGACGTCCAATACCGCTTCGGCACGTAACGGCATTATATTCAAGTGCAGGACATGAGGGTTTTATTTTGTTCGTTTTGTTCTGCTCTGCTTTGCTTTGTTTTGCTTTCCATGGCGTTTGTAAGAGCGTCAATAAAAAGGCGATTCCTGCGTCTAACACGAATGTAAGAGCTATTTCAAGAGCGGCTTCTAAAATGCTTGTAGACATTTGTCTGTTGTTGATTGTTTTTTTGTGTCTAACAAAGTGCCATTTTCCTGTCCGGACGGGGAGACTTTATCATTCCCACATGAAGCAACCCTTAAGTCCTCTGAGGTGTGTCTGTCTGCAAGGCTTGTATTTTGGAAAGGTTTTTTTTTTAATGGAGAACGACTTTGAAAAAGGTTTCCGCCGGCGCCTCGCGATCCATGTGAGATTGTAGCAAGAACGCAGCAATGGCGGCGCTCGCTGTAGTCGTGTCCGAGTGGTTAAGGCAATGGACTAGAAATCCATTGGGGTCTCCCTGCGCATGTTCGAATCCTGCCGACTACGGTGTCCTCCTCACGTCGTTGTGTGCCGGCGCAAGCAAGGAAAAGTGCCTTTTTGCTTTTCCTGGTGGTTTTATAACGCGAGATCGCTTGTACCCGCTGCCTTGGAAAGAAATGTCTACATGTTTACTTGCACATTGTCTATTGTTTGTTTGTACATTGTCTTGATGCACTGTTTGCACTTTGTCTTGTTTTTTACACTTGTTTTACAATCGAGAGACCTTCTGTAAGTAAGAATTCCATTGTACCAGTACCGGTTACATATGGCAATAAAGTTCAAGTTCAAATGCTTCAGCGTCCGCAAACGGCATATTGCAGCTGGAAGCAGATGGCGACGCTTTTTGCGGTCGCGTGTCTTGTGCCCCATTTCCGGCCTTTAACATCGAATCAATAAAGCTGTTAGAACCGACACCATAGGTGCTTTTCTTACAACTTTTGATCTGACTCAGTTTCGGAATGCAATTCCTGAACACTGCGAGAGACAACCTACAGATGCAGCCATTCAAAATGAGCGGTAAAAACCCGTGGTACAGTAACCAACCCGCAGGGCACCGTAGGGCACCGCGGTAAGTGATTGGCTGGCCAAAATGACCGACAGGGGCACTCGTGGTGCATTGGTTGGTAGTGAAAAGATTTAATCATCTAATGTCTTTACTGTGCACATTTCAATCCGCTTAGTTTTGAATATTTATATGGAATTTTACCACTAAAGGGAAATTTTAGTAGCTGAGCATAAAAAGAAGAGGAGCATAACGCATCTGAAGGTCATAAACGATATTAATTTAGGAACATAAACATTACTGTATGTACATAAACTGTACTGTGTATGGCTGGTCTTGATAGTGTAGTGGTTTGATGGGTTTACTGAGACAATTATCAATTGTAGCAGTAATCACGAGGTTGTTCGTTGGGGCTTTTAGAAAATCAATCGTCAGAACAACTAACAACGCACACACACGGGTTCAATACACGAGATACATTTATTAATATAAACTGTGCACCAAACATATACTAGTCTGCCTGGATACGAGCGGCAGACCTTACTGTGAGGGTTATCAATATACAAGGTATATAATCTCGAAGAGATGCAAACACAAAGAGATACACAACAGAGAATATATGTCAATATATATCGTTCGGTTACCAAATCGCTAATCAGTGTTATTACCCACTGTTACTCTAAACTCGGAAGTAAATACATTACTCATGAATTAAATTGATAACAACTTGTGTTGAGGTACAATTAAATTCTCGAGACGCAATGTAGAACATGGGGTTTACTTATCCACTGTTTGGATTTGGAATTTCCCGGCACGAACACCAAACCAGCTGACAGGCTCTGTTGCAGCGGTTGTCCAATGGGCGTTGTGTCGGCGTCCTCTGGCTACCGGCCAACCAGTCGAGGTGCAGCTCGGAGTAGGACGGGCGGAGGAATCTGACTGCGGCGCGCAGGGCAGTCGTTGCTCCGAGGGGATCTACCAGCAGTCCGGCTGGCTAGTAGAAAGTCTCTATGCACAGAGTGTGACCGCGAGTCCTCACAAGTCACTCTTTTGCCTGGGAAGAAGCTGGTTCGTTCCCGGTCCAGCGCTGCTTCTGAATAAGCTATTCAGGTTGTCGACGAGGGTCCAACTGTAGGCTGCCGTTGATCAAGCGGAGCATTCACGTTGGTAGAATTCTGAATACGTACGGGATCCTCGGCCTCGCGCTTAGAACAAAGTCCAAGTCCTTTTGCAGACAACAGCAGTTGTCACGTGATTGTCTCTGAGGATGCGCGAAAATGGCCAAGGAGAGCCCAGAACTGAGCTTGCGCTCCCTTTTTGATCAAGACCCAGATGTGTGCTGATTGGTTGAGAGTTTGGCGGGCATTGGAGACCCACGTGGTATTACCACGCCCTGCCAGTCCCTGATTGGTTGGTCAAGGTGAGATATAAGTCACTTACTCTTGACACTTAGAAATGCAGTCCAGATGTCCATTCGGCACTCCCTAGACAGATAGGCGCCAGTGGATGACCATTGATCATTATAGCCAGGCTTAGCTAATTGCATCCCCGTCTGGGAGCTTGCTTCTTATCAAAAGAAAAACATCTTAAATCAGCTTGCATGAATTCTTTCTCTGTGGCTGCACCACAGAGATGGAGGGTGAGATGGGGCCTCCTTTAGGAGCATACCAACGCTTAATTCTGTCTTATTAACAAGCATTGCCGCTACATATCCCCCCTTTTTGAAGGTCACGAGGTCCTGAGGCGTTGTTGCCTTCAAAACAAAAACAGAGTTAAGTGATGTTTGTTGTACCACGGTGGATTCTACCACCCAATATTCACATTACCTCTCGAGAATTTGTACAGGAAATAGTGTTGGAAAGAACGTTGCGTATACCTGCTCTCAGTTATAAGGTACCTAGGAATGAGGCATTGGGCATCATCATTAGCTCTAGACCTTAAACTTCCGGCAGTTCACTATCAGTATCGGATAGCTCTGCAGCAGGCAGACGTTTGGGAGTGGTTACCTGATTTCGGTGATAAACCATTGCTCCCTTTGTCTCATTCAAACTACCCCGCAAGGCTTTGATACAAGAGAACAGCATCCAACACATTACCCCAGCCATGATCCAGCTACCCAGCAGCAGTGTCAAGATGACCACGTTTATTGTTCCTAGCGCCCCAGAGGATCCACAACGACTGTGCTTGGGACCTACCAGTGTAGTTTTTAAGTTTGTGTCGTTAAGAACAAATTCGACTACCTGTACACCCTCAAGACTTACTGTCTCTTGGATTCTCTCATCCAAGTCAATGCCGTGTCCTCTGAAAGCGTCCACAATCTCGAGTTCCGTTTCGTATAGTTCTGACTCCAGGTGATACAGTGCTAAATCGTTGAGATGCACTATCGCTCCTTCAGGAACTTGTAGAAAAACTGTTTGGTTGGGTAGCTGCACTTCGGTAGCTGTATCATGCCTGTCATATGTTATTGTAACCGTTAACTGTGGTGTGCTGAGCAGCCATTTCTTTCCCACCTGCTCAACCTGGGGTTCGTTAACCTCACTTTTGCTCGTCACTGTGGCTTTACACTTTTCAGTGGCAGCCCCCTTTCTGATACCACACAACCTCTGAGTTGTGTCCCTAAGGAATGGCTTACTTGGGCATACCCAGTGGATATCCTTGGTTGATATACACAGTTCCAGGTTTGGAACAAGATACAAATTTGGATCATCCTCCTGGTAAGCTACGAGCGGTGGGGTGGTCAACTTCACATGCATGTCCCCCCTCCAGAAGCCAACGTTCGATATAGACTTGAGTCTATAGATATCCTTGCCACTCACGATGGGAAGGTTCAACAGGAAACCTATTTCCTTGGCTTCAGGGTTGACATGTATAGGAATGGCACTGCCTAGACTGTATGCAAAATGTACCTGTAATGGCTGCACCATCTCAGAAGTGGTTGTCCTAAGTACTTCTTCTACTAAGGACAGTGGAACCAAGTAAGTTGGAATCTGTCCCATGGCTAAGCTAGTTATGGTGGCACTAAGCTCCCTAAGCAAATCCTGCATCAGCATCCTGACCTGTTGCACGTAAGCATAATCCCACTGTAACACGTCGACAATCCTGCCCACGGTGTGGAGGGTGTTATTTAACACTGCTGCATGAAGGTTTACTGCTAATATTGTGCCCTGTAAGGTTTTCCCTAGGCTTTCCAGCCGCTGCTGCTGTTGATACAGCCTGTCCTGAATTTCTGGCATTTCCTTAAGTAACCCAGACACCTGCCTTCTCAGGGTGGTCAGGGTGACAGTGTAAGCAGCAAACAGACCAGCTGAAAATAGCGAGCCCACGGCGGAGGCCGCAGCAATCAGACCCCCCAAGAACCTTTTGGGGCGGCTGAGGCCTGTCATCTCCTCCTGGCTGACTGTTGCCTTCCTCAGCTGGCGGAGCATGTGTATAGTGTCTAGCTGGGCATGCCATACAGCATCCTTAGCCCACTGCCTGCCATGATGGGACACCCTACTGTTCATGTTGATGTGCTTCCGAAACACATCACTTGGGTCCAGCCGCACATACACTCGCTGAGTATATGTTCTGCAATTTGTTAACAACAATCCGGGAGCGTCCTGCAGGACTATGCCGGTAGGAGGACCGGGTTCCACAACTTCAAGGGGCTGTGTCGAAGCGATCCACAGCACTGTCAGGACCAGCCGTGGCAGTTTTAGGATTCCCATTCTGGAACACAGATGAGGCACATGGTACAGTTCCACTATAATTTTGAATATATTTTCCTAGGAGGACCTACACTACAGTACCTAACTACCTGCAGCTACAAAGGGGCACCCCCCTCTTGATCGGGTTTAGACTTTTAACCCTATTCTGTGTCCTCCGGCGCCATTTGAGGTGGGCGATACAACCGGAGGTGGTTGCGATGCACCCACTTATAGACCAGAGATTGCCTTCCTTTTTCAATCCGAATTCGATAAGCTACCGGTGATACCTTATCGACAATCTCGTGGGGTCCTGTCCAACTGGGTAAGAATTTCCGGGCCACCCCTGTGGGTTTGGCAAATTGGAAGTACAGGACCTTGTCTCCTACTTGGAGTTCCTGGTTAACTGCCTTTCGGTCATAGTATGCTTTCCTACCCTCTGCACTCCTTCCCAGATTGTTCTGGGCAAAAGCAAAGGTTGCCTGCAGATGTGCTTGCTGACACATACTGATGGGCCGTAGCAGCCCCCGTCGTGCTCAGGTCCTCCACCCCATAAAGACAGTGTAGGGGAAGAGTCATCTTCCGACCTGTCATCATCTCAAAAGGTGGGACCCCCGTAGAGCAATGGGGCGTGGCTCGGATGGCCATCAGAACCAGGGGCAGCTTAATGTCCCAGTCCCTACTGCTGGTGGAGACAAACTTTTTGAGCATACTAACCACCGTTCGGTTTGCCCTTTCTGCCTGGCCCGAGGATTGAGGGTGGTAGGAGATATGCAACTGGGCCTTGACCCCAAGCATATTCCACAGGGTTGCCATTACTGTAGCTGTGAAATGGGTTCCCCGATCCGAGTCCACGGTCAGGGGGAGTCCCCATCGACTGAACACATGGTTCACCAACAGCACTGCAGTTGTCTCTGCCGTGTCGTTGGGTGCTGGGAGGCACTCAATCCATTTTGTGAATGCACACGTAACCGTGAGGAAATATTTGTTCCCTCTGGATGACCTCACCAGCGGCCCCACCCAATCCATTTGTAGATTGGACCAGGGGAATGTCATGCCCTTTTTCTGGAGTGGTGCACGGTGCAAGGGCCGTGATGGTTGGAACTGGCTACACGTCAGACACCCCTTTACATACGCGGCGATGTCTTGGCCCATGTGAGGCCAGAATGCCACCTGCTGGATAGTGTCGTACGTGTCCTTGATTCCCCGGTGACCCCCACAGGGCTCGTCATGAGCGTGTTGGATCATGACCCCCCGATGGCAGCGGGGAACTACCCACTTTGGGACACCTTGTGCAACTGGTACACAAACCAACAACCCCTTTATAATTTTTAGGTTGTCTTTCACCTCTGCCAGCTCCTTCAACTCTGGAGACTGGCTCAGCACCTGCTCCGAAAGAGGTTGACGCACTGGGTCAGCGATATGCTGATACATTAGCCCAATTGCTGGGTCCTGTTTCTGCATTTCCGCAAGATCGGTGTTAAAACCCTGTGACCCAAGCACTACAGATTGAGGGTCAGCTCCGACATCCTGTCTAGCCCTGCTTCGGGTGACCGCCTTGACCTCAGCCACGGTTTCTGGGGGTAGCCATTCCTGCTGGAACTGCCAGGGTTCACCCTCTAAGGCGCCAGATTTAGCCAGCCGGTCGGCCTCATCATTCCCGTCTTTGTCGAGTCTCTTCACCTGGGAGTGTCCCTTCACCTTCCTCCAGTAAACCATCATTCCAGCCTCGGTCGTGAGCTTGTCACTGGCCAGGAACAACTCTTTGTTCTTTACTTCCTTGCCCCGGGCATTTTTCATGCCGTTACCCTTCCAATACGGAAGATGGGACACGAAGCTATGTCGGGCGTAGTTCGAGTCACTACAGATGACAAATTGTTTAAGGCCATTTGTCAGGGCCTGCTGGAGGGTGATCAGCACCCCAGCTACTTCCGCATACTGACTAGTCTTTGGTCCTAGCTTATAGCGGGTCGGCCCACAGGGAGTATTGTCTTGCCAGACTACTCCTACCCCTGCTAGCACCTGCTGTTTGTGGCGAAAAGAGCAACCGTCAACATAGGCCATGGGTAAGCCCTGGCCCACGTTTTCATCGTAGTACCGGTGATTGTTCGGTAGCTCAGCAGCGGGAATTGTTTCTGGAGCTTCCATCTCAGTGTCACAGCCGTGACACACTTGGCCCAAAGCCAGGCCCTGTCCCAGGTACATTTTCTTGCTCTGTGCATAACGTACCTCTATCTCATAGCCTTGTAGGGCCATCATCCATGCCACAATCCTGCTATTTGACACCCTGCCCGCTTTGAGTCTCTGGCTATGCAGGAATGTCACAGGTTGGTGGCAGGTTTCGATGATGATCTTTTGTCCCCCTACATAACTACGGAAGTGTTCTACCGACCAGACCGTAGACAACAGGGCCTTCTCGCAGTCCAAGAACTTTTGCTCCACTGGGTTCAGGGCTCGACTGGCATACGCCACCACCCTTCGCTCTTGGTCATATTCCTGACTCAGAGCAGCCCCAAGGCAGTGCTCTGAGAACCCTGCTTCAAGGTAGAAGACCTTATTTTTGTCAGGGTAGGCCAAGCACGGCGCACTACCGAGTCTGCGCTTCAGCTCCATCACAGCCTGTTCTGAGGAAGGTCCCCACTCAAAGGGCACGTCTTTCTGCAGCAGCTTGTGGAGGGGCCTTGCTATTTCAGCGTAATCCTCAATGAACTGCCGGGAATAATTACATACTCCCAGAAAGCTGCGCAGTTCAGACAGGTTAGTGGGCGACTTCATATTCTGGATAGCTTGGACTCTGCTGGACTGTGGCTGTATGCCTTGGGCTCCAACCAATAGTCCCACGTACTCCACTTGGGTCCTACACCACTGTCCCTTAGCCAGAGACAGTTTGGCCCCTGCACGGGAGAGCTGGGTCAACACATGCCTGATCTCGGCCATGTGTTCTTCCCAGGTCTGACTCCGCATCAGAATATTGTCCACATAGACCAGGTTGCCCCTGGCGGCTGCATCACTCATGGCTTTGTGCAGAAATATGTTGAACTCCGCTGGGGAGTTGGAATACCCAAAGGGGCATCGATTCCAGGTGAACTGCCTGTTTCCAAAGGAAAAGGCCAGTTTGTACTGGTCTGTCGGTTCTACCTTAAGGGTCCAGAACCCATTGGCCACATCCACTGTGGTGAAATATTTTGCTGTTGTCACCTTGGCTAACTCCTGATCTAGGTAGATCATTGGCCATCGTGACAAAGGAACCTGTTTATTCAACTGCCGGTAGTTAATGGTCAGACGCCACTTACCATTGGGTTTCAGCACCGGCCACAGTGGGGAGTTATAAGTGGAGTTACACTCCCTTATGATCTGACGCTCTAGTAGAGCATCCAACGTCTGCTTTATGTACTCGTATGCCGTGAGGGGAATGCGATACTGCCTGACATAGGTTGGGCGGGCGCCAGGGGCCGTAGGAATGCGCACTGTGTGCAAATCCGTCACCCCGCAGTCATAGGCGTCCCGTGCAAACACTTCCTGGAAATCCTGGAAGATCTGATGCAGCTGCTGACGCTGGCTTTCCGTTTCCAGGGCATCTGCCTTACCAACCTGATCCTGTACCTGCTCTAGGAACCCCGCTTTTGACGGCATGGCGGTATCCCGGGTCGCACTCTCGGCTGAGTGGTCCGTCGGAACCCCTGCGTGTACTGTATACACAACCATCTCATCCTTATCGCTAAGGTCCACTCTGCACACCTCCTGGTTGCAGAATCCCTCTATTGGCATAATTGCAATCATCTGCCGGGGGTAGGTGTAGTACACCTGCTCGGTCCCCCCCTCCCTGGCCAAGGGACCAGGGAGCTGCCCCAGTACTGGGATGGCCAGTTCGAAATCATAGAACCCATTGTCAATTACCAGTCCCATGTCAGTGCGAGCAGGGATTTTGACATCTTGTTTTGCTATGTTTTGCACCAACAGGCAGGTGGCTCGGCCATTCCTTTCCAGTCTGGGGGTACCACAGACTGCTAGGTTCAGTCTGATAAACTGAGCTGATGGTTGGAAGAAAACCATCTCAGCATCCATCCTCTGTCCCTTCTTTAGGACAAGGCGTACCGGAAACCCTGCTGTTGACGCAGGAACGATCAGGTCCGATTCGTTTACTACCTGGCAGGCCTGAGGAATCGTCTGACCTGACCGAATGTTCTCGGGGTCGCCGCTTAGAGAGTGGGCATCTGGGTTCACCCGTGTCCACAGCACACTGTTTACTGTGTCCAGCTGGGCGCCCAGTCGAACCAACAGGTCTGCACCAATACAGACCGAATGGGTCAGCTGAGGTGCTACCTGGAAGTAGTGAGCAAACTTCCTTTTTCCGATGGAGATGGAAGCTGCACAGCTTCCTTTGCTCCAAATGGACCTATGAGGTGGGGGTGCCCACCACAGACCCTGTGATTGCGTCACCAGGGTCACCTGACGGCTTCGCGACAGGTCCTCGAACAGACCTTCACTGATTATGGACTTCTCAGAGCTGAGGCTGAGAATTACATCATCAACCTGCACTTCTGCCACCTGGACCCCTCCCACCACCATGGGGTGGTAGTCCTTGTCCCCCTGAGGTACCAGGGCGCACAGAAAGGACTCCCATTCATTACCGGACAGGGAGATCCACTCTTCTTCAGGGATGAAAAAGGGGTGTGCTTTACCTGGCGGGTCAAGCAGCTGCTCCGAGCACTGCTCCTGTAGTTGGGAGACCGTGGGAGTGCTGGCCTGGGCAGGACTTCCCTGTAGTTTTGGAAAGCAAGAAGAGACATTTATTTCTCGTCCAGAGGAACCAGGCGAATCCTCCAACTCAGCTATGGTGTTCAGTGGGCACTGTGTGATCACAGCATAACCACTGAACCCCCCTTTTTGCTGTACGACAGGCTTAGGGTGCTTGACCTGAGCCCACAATTTTCCACGCTGGCAGTCCACCAGAGGCTCCAGCCTGTCAAGCAGGTCTTGGCCAATGAGTAGTGGCTCTGTTTTAAACCTAGAGATGTAAACAGGATGCACCACGTTCATTGGCCCGAACCTAAGTGCCACCCACACTCGGTGTGTGATCCTGGCATGATCCTGGGTATAGCTGGAAATATCTATCTTACACGGTTCTACCTTAAGTCTGATGCCTTTTCCTTTCGCTACTCGTTTGAGCTCGCTGAGTAGATCAGCTGACATCAAACTAATTTCAGCCCCAGTGTCAACCAGTGCTTCTCTATCTAAGACGTTTTCAAGAGAAACCTTGATATAAATACGCCTTGCTTTGCCTTTCTGGCTGAGATTCCCTAAGAATTGTTGGAAGCCTGCCTTTTCTTTGACTTCAGGGGCGGGGTCAGCGCCCAACTCAGAGTCACAGCCTTCTTCCAGGCAGGAACCCTCCCACCCAATCAGATAGACTGAGGGAGGGGTTTGGGATGGATCCCCGCCTCCTCCAGTGAGAAGGGGCGTGGTCCCACTAAGCTCATTCACGCTTCCGGCATTCAGTGCGGAAGGTTTACCCTGTCCTGATCTCTCAAGCAGGGCTTGTTCAAGCCTGGCCAGGCGGGTTGCAGTCGACTCCCTTCGTCCAGCCTTCTGATAGGCTCTGCCTGTGCCCTTGCCTTCCCCGTAGCGCTCACGGCGGCTCTGACGCTTAGTGCGGTCCTGCCTGCCTATTTTGCGCCGGGGCTTAGCGGGCTCAGGAACCTCAGCTCCCTCGAGCTGAGGCGAGTCGTCAACCCTGCTGGCTTTAGTGGCGAACACGGCCGTTTTAGCAGGTTTTCGCTCTGAGGAAGCAGAGACTTCAGCTCCCCAGGCTTTTTGAGCCAACCTTCTAATGTCAGCCATTTTCATCGCTTTTGCATCAGTGTGCATCACAATCATTTTCCTGATTGAGGGATGCAGATTAGCAATGAATAAACCTTTGAAATTCACGTTCTCTTCGCAACCCTCTTCATTCCGCCCTGCAAAATAAGTGCGCCTAAGCCTCTCATAATAGTCGCGAGGGGCTTCAGCTTTTTCGTGCTTAATATGGTGCGCAGCGGCCACGGCAGCTATGGGATCGATAAAAGCCGAAAATTCTCCGATCATTGCCTGACACAGCTCCTCAAAGCTATTACAGACCTCCGGTCCTTGTCTAGACATCCACTCGTGGACCGCTCGGCTAGTAGTTTTCCTTACTAACATAGCCTTTTCCTGTTCGGACGCTCCGGGCATAAACTGCAAAGTATGTCTCAGCTCATCGATGTAGGTTTCCACATTATTCCCTGACACTGACGGGTCAAACCTTTCTACATCTTTGGCTAACTGCCTCAGGGAGTGGAGGTTAATTTTTACGGTTTCTCCGCGGGCAGGGGGACGGCCGTGATCAGGAGCAGGGGGTCTATGCCTGAATTGCATCGCCCTTGCGTCTCGCGCAGGACTCGGCGATCTCCCCCATGCCGATCCGACCACAGACCCTGGCCGGGAGAAACCTCCTCCCGGCGCGCTGGGTGAGCGCTCCGGGCTGCTAGGTGGGCTGGCATGCAAGTGGGATCTAGCCTGTTTTGCTTCCAGTACGGCAGCATCTAACTCCTTTTGCCTTTCCTGGCTGAGCTCATTTAAACGCTCAATTTCTTTTTCTTTTTCTTTCAAGCTCGCTTCCAGGTCTCTCCTAGCTACCTCAGCCGCAGTTTCTCTAGCAGACAGGTCATCTAATTTACCTAAAACTTCCCTGAGTCTGTCTTCACTTTCCTCATTTTTCACTCTCTTTTCTCTGATTATATCCAACAACTCAACTCGCTCCGCCTTATATCTTTCTAGCTTTCCCTGAAGCTTTTGAAACTTTGTCAGCTCGGACAAAGACAGTTCCAGCTGTTTAGCTAGATTTAAGGCGAAACTCGATAGGACCTGAACTGCGTTCACGGACCCTCCTGTGTTAAGCTGGTTCGCTACCTTAGCTACTAAATCTACTTGCAGCTTCTCAATATCATCAAAGTTCAACTTTTCGATACCGCTCCAGTAACCAGGATTGTCGTCGCTAGAAATAGTACTTATAAGCGACTCCACTTCAGACATTTTAGCAGCCATTGTCATTACGTCAGAGAAACTTTAAGAGTATTACTTTTTTTTCTTTTACCAAAATACAGTATGGAATCTAAACACCCGAGCAGATGGATTTCCAATCAGTACACGTTACACTAAACGCTAGAAAACAGGGGGATTTCTTTACGCAGTTATCAGCACACCCGGTATTCGCGTATAGAAGCCGCGGTGCTGTGCTGAACTTGAACTCACAGCAATATCAGTTATTCTGTGCGATTGATTCTCATTTCATTCTAAACTCGCCCACCCAGGGACGCCATTAAATGTAGTGGTTTGATGGGTTTACTGAGACAATTATCAATTGTAGCAGTAATCACGAGGTTGTTCGTTGGGGCTTTTAGAAAATCAATCGTCAGAACAACTAACAACGCACACACACGGGTTCAATACACGAGATACATTTATTAATATAAACTGTGCACCAAACATATACTAGTCTGCCTGGATACGAGCGGCAGACCTTACTGTGAGGGTTATCAATATACAAGGTATATAATCTCGAAGAGATGCAAACACAAAGAGATACACAACAGAGAATATATGTCAATATATATCGTTCTGTTACCAAATCGCTAATCAGTGTTATTACCCACTGTTACTCTAAACTCGGAAGTAAATACATTACTCATGAATTAAATTGATAACAACTTGTGTTGAGGTACAATTAAATTCTCGAGACGCAATGTAGAACATGGGGTTTACTTATCCACTGTGTTTGGATTTGGAATTTCCCGGCACGAACACCAAACCAGCTGACAGGCTCTGTTGCAGCGGTTGTCCAATGGGCGTTGTGTCGGCGTCCTCTGGCTACCGGCCAACCAGTCGAGGTGCAGCTCGGAGTAGGACGGGCGGAGGAATCTGACTGCGGCGCGCAGGGCAGTCGTTGCTCCGAGGGGATCTACCAGCAGTCCGGCTGGCTAGTAGAAAGTCTCTATGCACAGAGTGTGACCGCGAGTCCTCATAAGTCACTCTTTTGCCTGGGAAGAAGCTGGTTCGTTCCCGGTCCAGCGCTGCTTCTGAATAAGCTATTCAGGTTGTCGACGAGGGTCCAACTGTAGGCTGCCGTTGATCAAGCGGAGCATTCACGTTGGTAGAATTCTGAATACGTACGGGATCCTCGGCCTCGAGCTTAGAACAAAGTCCAAGTCCTTTTGCAGACAACAGCAGTTGTCACGTGATTGTCTCTGAGGATGCGTGAAAATGGCCAAGGAGAGCCCAGAACTGAGCTTGCGCTCCCTTTTTGATCAAGACCCAGATGTGTGCTGATTGGTTGAGAGTTTGGCGGGCATTGGAGACCCACGTGGTATTACCACGCCCTGCCAGTCCCTGATTGGTTGGTCAAGGTGAGATATAAGTCACTTACTCTTGACACTTAGAAATGCAGTCCAGATGTCCATTCGGCACTCCCTAGACAGATAGGCGCCAGTGGATGACCATTGATCATGATAGCCAGGCTTAGCTAATTGCATCCCCGTCTGGGAGCTTGCTTCTTATCAAAAGAAAAACATCTTAAATCAGCTTGCATGAATTCTTTCTCTGTGGCTGCACCACAGAGATGGAGGGTGAGATGGGGCCTCCTTTAGGAGCATACCAACGCTTAATTCTGTCTTATTAACAAGCATTGCCACTACAATAGTTTAAAGAAAAAATACACACCAGTCTTCCATTTCTCCCTAAACATTTTAAGCATGAAAGTTTTATGAAACGGTACCCAAATATGTGATTGCTGTATAGAATGAATTTTAATTTTTAAAAATTATTTAACACGAAAATTAAGCTGTTTACATCTTCCGCCTGAGAACAGTCACCCGTTGCTACCCAACGCAGAAACACAGCCACTAACTAGCAAAGAGAGGATATTAGCTAGCTAATATGATAAAGAAATAAATGATTATTTTGTTTATTTCTTTTGCACATTTATTTGAACATTTCCATCGATTGTACAAGCACTTGGAAACTGTCCAATCCCTAGTTCATCAAGCATTTACCGGTCTGGTGCCGGTCTGTGTCTTCTAGGATATAATGCCAGCGAACTCTTGTTTTTATGTCCACTATAACTACGCTGGGCAAACGTTCCGAGGTCAAATTCTTCCAGCACGGGGGTACCTTTAATGCGGAGACGACGGCACCGAATTTTTTTGGCGCGCCTTCTCTTTAAAGCCCTGGCCAAATATGAAGACAGTACGTACAGTTATAATTCAAACGGAATTAAAAACTACACATCCCAGTTACCATGGTGGTGCTTGTGATCATTGCGTTTAACCAACGAAACAGGGCGAAAAATCAGTCACATGACTTTGGGGCAGAGTTTCGAAAGCTTAACCTATCAGCAACAAAGCGAAATTTACACGATAGACTACCTCAAACTGTCAGTTACACGACTGTGTATGGCGCTTAAGCCACTCCTATTTGGCATTTTAGTTATGGAGGCGAGAAGACGCCCCCCCCCCCCCCTCTCTGGGTGTCTGATTTGCCGCCATCTTTAACTGTTCGGTGTCCGAATCGGAGTAGCTACGCATACGAAATAAAGTTAATCCCAACTACAAAACATATATTTTTGTGGTAAGAGGGCGCAAAACATCAGTATTTACTGCTATTAATTACTGTACGATTTATAGTTGAAATCTGAGCCTAGATATAAAGTTAGATATAAAGTTAAAATCTCGACAAAGCAATGTAGGAAATACAGAGAAAATAAATCCTTTCTGACATCTAAAATCAGTTTCGATCAAGGTCTCTAAAACGAACAAGAAAAAGAGGATTTTCGGAGGGCAATTACGCTGTGTTTATATAGAATAACTGATTTATGAGCAATCTAATTTCTTGTTCGTTTAAAACAGTGAAATGTAGGCTGCAAAAGATCGCACCAGAAACAGCACTCTCTCTGCCTGTCATAGACGTTCAGGAAAGGCTGATTGAAGTCATGTCAAGTACAATAATTCAGTGATCAATAATAACAGTTGTAGGACAGTATATAAGGAGGATAAGGATTTTGAAGTTGACTCGAAATCTGATAGGTAACCAGTGCAAGGACTTGAAAACAGGTGTAATGCATCCCTGATAGGATTCTTGCTGTCATATTCTGAACATATTGAAGATTGCTCAGTGTGGATTTAATTTCCCCAGTGAACAGGATGTGCATTTATTAATTCTAGAAAAAAAGCCTTTCTTGATTTCTCTAGTTCCCTTTAAAATAAACTATTAATCCACAATGCAGAGTATTACATGGCCAGTATTTACACATGATATTTGTGATTTAAAGAAATTAACACAAGCAGCTTTTGGAGATTTAAGTGTTGGCTGAGTTATTGCAGGATAAAAGACTAGAGATGTTGGCAAGAAGAAGATAATTTGGGGAAAGCTGAGGAATACACTTATAACAAGAACACTTCCTAATGGGGTTAGGCATACTTTTGATGAAGATGATGAAGTTAACAGACTATATGTTTACATAGATACTGAAATAAGGATTGTATTTTAGATTATGTGTAGTTGCTGGCATTGAACTGTGTGTTGGATGCACATGAATTGAAGGAATGGGCAAACATAGCTGATGCGGATCCACAGAGCCAGCATATTAAGATGTTTATACTTAGAGGCAATTTGTTTAAATAACTAGGTATGGATACTGATGTGCAAGAGAGGTGGAAAGGCTGTTTCCTTAAGCCAGCACTATAAAATATTTTATTCTCAGTGAGATGCTGCCATTTCATCGTGGGTTTCTAACACTGTGTATAGTTCCATCCACACAGTGCCTTTACTTCCATCCATTTCTAATCTCTTTATCCAGTACAGAGGATTTGGAGCCTATCCCAGTAAGCAACGGACACAAGGCAGAATACACTCTGGACATAGCGCCAGTCCGTCACAGGACAGACAGACACAAACACACACACACCAGGGCCAGTTTTCCCATAAACCAATTAACTTACCAGTATGTTTTGGAGAGCGAGAGGGAGTCATATCACACATATGGAGAAAAACCATGTAACCCAGAGAGAACATGTAAACCCCACACACACAGGATGGCAGGAATTGAACCTAGGACCCCAGTGCTGCAAGATAGCAATGCTAACCATTTCGCCACCATTATAAATGGATGGATATCTTAGTTATCTTTCTAGTTCACAGGTTTGCATGCATGATTTAATTTTGAAAGCCACTGAGACATCAGGTACTACTGTTGTATTTATGAAAAAGAAACAAAACAAAAAACATACTAACAACTGTGCCATCCTACTCCTTAGTTAATACATTTTATTATTCATAAACAGTTAACATTGTTAGCAAAATATTTTGAATTATATTTAACCCTATTTTTTCTTTAGTTTTGTATTTAACTTATTATATGATAGTCAGACTTAATGTATATTTGAACAATGAAAATATATTTTTACAAGATGCGGGGGAAAGTGCAACAGCTTATTACAGTGCTAAATTTAATATTATTGATTGCTAATAGTTTATGCTAACACCTAACTTTCTTAATTAGATGTATTTAAAACAGTGAACTAAGTGTAACATACTATTCAGAAATACAATCGAAAATAGTTTTGTGGTGTTTGTATGGATGAAACGTTTCTAAAATGTATAACGTAACAAAATTAAAGACGATTAAAATCTGTAATCTTTCCACTTGTAATGTCATTAAACAGAACAACACGTTTCTGGTTTGTTTTAATTAGTATTAGTTAGTAGTTAGTAGTTTTAATTTAATTAGTATTTCAATTCGCACTGATTCACTTGCGAAGATATGGACTTAAGAATATTCGTGCCTGGTCAAAAAATGGCATTAAGCACTTAAAATTAATATGGTTAATAATAGTAAACTGTAACATGCTGTAACAAGATCGGTTAAACTGCGAAGAAAATGCTTTCAGAGAAAATGTTTCAGGTGTGAAGAATATAGATCTCCAATGCAATTTCAACCAAACCTGTTCCCACACACCCTGCCCCCACTACCATTAGAATATACACAAAGCACTGAAATCTTTCGAGCTAATGATCAGGTGACCCGAGAGAGAGCGAGAGAAACACCAAGGGGTGCGGAACCAGGGAACTATTTACATGGAAAACGGGCGATCTCCCCAGACTGTCCGCCCGTTTCACTGTTACCTGGATACCTCTTTATTTAGAACTCACTAACGCTGATTTTTAGTTTCGAAGGATTCAAGTACGGTTTTAGATGAAAGGCAGCGACCTTAATCAAGCCCAAATCATAATTGAACCCATTCAGAGCCTACATTACATTTTAGCGTTTCATTCTGAGCAGAAGACCCTCACACCTGAAGAAGGCTTGCGTTTTCTCTCTTCTCTTTTAAGCATGTGTACAATGTGTAATACAATTACAATGTGTAATTACAATGCGAATCGTATGAGGGTGGGGGGGAGGTGTCTTTCGCTGGAAATCTCGCCTGCTTCTACTTTACGAGTACAACCCCCTCTCTGCCGGAGTGCTGGCTGTGACGAATTAAACCGGTTTCACAGATTTCAATCACAGACCATGTGACATGGGAGTCAGGAAACTAACACACAGCGCCACCGGATTTGATAACACTATAAAAACGCTATAAAATAATGTGACTAGGCACAGAACAAGTTTACAGCACAGTACAATAATAAATGCTGACCATGACTTTAGAAGCATAAATTGCCTTACACTCAATTTAAACACAAGCTGTCTTTAGCCCTCTAAGCTGGTTCATACAGAAATGTAGAGATCCAGGCTCAGAACACACAGCTTCATTAGCGAATACATATGCAGGACAACTAGAGAAGACGTTTTACAGAGGATGGATTTTTAGAAACATCCCATCAGTGACATCACTGAAGTCAACTCCTAGGTACTGTAACTGTCGTGTGGATAGTTTCACAAGAATCAGACAAAGGTTTAAGCATCGCTTGTTCTAGATAAAACTGCAAAAAAAACAACAACAACCCATAATGTACTTCTTTGCGGCTCTGTTTGCCCAAATCATATATTCACAACGTGAAATCTAGAAAATAATATTACGTAACCAAAATCCGCAATATGGAAACAGAACCTGTGTAATTGTTGATAGATGATGTACTCGTAACATTTTTTCAAGACGAACTACAACATTTAAAAAATGACTTGTATGTACTTGATATCTCTAATCAATCCACGGGTCCCAGCACAAAACGAAACTAAAACGCATACCGTTTCGTGCTTCTTATTAGTTGCTCAAAAGTAATTTGACCGTATGAAATGTATAATATAAATCTAGAAACATATACGTGAGCAGTACTTAAGCACTGTAGTATCGGTGTTAAGACATACCTCTCAAATACTGTAAATCAAGTTAAAAATATCTCAAGACCGATTCTGGTCATAATGAAACCATGTTTCGTGTATGTTTTCTTTAAAGTACCGAGACCAGCCATATACTGTATGTTTATGTTCCAAAATTAATATCGTTTATGGCCTTCACACGCGTTGCAGTATGCTCTTATTCTTTTTATGCTCAGCTACTAAGATTTCCCTTCAGTGGTAAAATTAGATATGAATATTCAATACTTAAACGGGCACAGTTAAGACATTAAATATACATATACATACTGTATACATTACAGTTTTCATATGGTAATATGTTTATGTTCCTAAATCAATCTCTTTTATGAGCATGTGAAAGGCATGGTGAAGCGATTCTCAAAAATTACTGTACTTTGCATGATTGGAAACAAATGCGTGATTGCGAAATGCTGTGGTGTTACTTTTACAAAGATGGTCAATGAAAAAAAAAATGTTGACCAGGGCAATACTTTGAGTTTACACTTACAGCTTGTCCAAGGTCATTCATTATTAATACTATTAGTAATATCTTCGTTAAAGACTTTGATGGCCACAGCTCAAACATGAGAGGTTGAGCTTTATTAGCTCCACCTTGCGGAAATTCCGGATACTATTATTTTGCTTGTCGTATTATAGGAGAATTTACGGTAACTCGCGGTATTTACCGGTAGCTTGCGGTAGACTGCGTACAGCGTACCGCAAAATAATGCGGTATCGCCTGCGGATTTTGAATGGCTGCATCTGTAGGCTGCCAAAAGTCTCCGAAACCAAATTTTGATAGCAGAAAATTCTCACTCGTCCAGAAGTTCCCTTGGGACCCAACATCCAGCACAGAGTGGTAAAAAAAAGTCTTTTTTGTAGACGCTTGCAGCGTGCATTGGTGGTTCAGTTGTAGAATTCTCACCTGCCACGTGGGAGGCCCGGGTTCGATTCCCGGCCAATGCAGTGGCTTTTGCAGTTAGCGGCTCCATCACTTGCATCCCCTTTCAACTCGCAACTGAAAACCCACTGAAGCTTAGAAGCTGTGAGCCAGGTCAGTAACCGCATGAGGGTGACCTACAGGGAAAAGCAAAGCTTACAGCTGGAAGCGGTGTTAATGGAGCCAGCAGTGGGACGCTCACCCTGAGGTCTGTGCGGGTCCCAATGCCCCAGTATAGTGACGGAGACGCTGTGTGGTAAAAAGGCGCCGTCTTTTGGATGAGATGTAAATCCGAGGTCATAGCTCTCTGTGCTCATTAATAGTGACCACCAAAACCTTTGACAAAAGCTCTTGGTAATTGATGGTCTTCAATAATGCTTCTCCTTTAGGTACATTTGAAATCAGCTGAAAAATGCTATGAAATGGGGGGGCACTTCAGGCCAGTGTAGGATTTGGGTTACAAGAACCATTAAACAGCACGAGAAAGCCCGTACACTGAATCGCAGGGCTTTCTATTCAAAGAAGGACAAAAGAAACTTCCCTGAATTCCATTTTTTGCAGCACAGAGAGGACAGCAGGCACTAGGCCTGTTAGCTCAGTTGGTTAGAGCGTGGTGCTAATAACGCCAAGGTCGCGGGTTCGATCCCCGTTCGGGCCAGGCAGTCTCCTCCTCTCTTGCCAAAACCCGTTGTTTTCTTGCTGTGGTGAGATTGGTGGTAATGCAAAGACGCCACATACTGCCGACAGACGAGAGTGTTGCGGGAGAAGAGAGAAGTGATGGAAGATTGAAGAGTGTCCTAGGTGGAGCCAAGATGAAGTGTCACAATTGCCTAGGGGAGGATTTCAAATGTTTAAGATGGTAAAAATAACCGGAAATGATCCCCCAGTCCGGCGCAGTCTGACGTACTTCTGTCATATAAAGTGAAAGTAGATGTCGAACTGGAGCCTCACCATTTGCATAAGTGAGGCTCCAGTTATACATCTAGTTTCACTTTAAATGACAAAACTGAAGAGACTTAAAAGAGCTGGAGAGGATTTCTTACAACTTTTGAGCCGGCACAGTTTTCGAAAACGTTTTCTTCACGCTGCACTATACAACACAGACAGCCAAGAGTCTCCAAAACAAAACGAATTGACAGATAGGAGAAAAGTCCCACTCGTCCTAAAGTTCCCAAAATCCAGCACTGAGCGTAAACAAAGTGTTCAAGTAGCGTGGGAATGCAACCCCTAATCCTAGCTGGAGTTTGAGCGTCTGGTTCAGAGTTTGCTCAAGAGTTTACCTTTCACAGATGCGCAAAGATGAATGTTGAGGGTGCACGCTTCAAGGCGCCTTACAGTGCAGGGAGTGATTAGAGACGATTCGTGACGTGTGCTCGTTCCCATATACCGTACGCCCCGGGTTGCAGTGCTAGGATGACGTCCAATACCGCTTCGGCACGTAACGGCATTATATTCAAGTGCAGGACGTGAGGGTTTTATTTTGTTCGTTTTGTTCTGCTCTGCTTTGCTTTGTTTTGCTTTCCATGGCGTTCGTAAGAGCGTCAATAAAAAGGCGATTCCAGCGTCTAACACGAATATAAGAGCTATTTCAAGTGCGGCTTCTAAAATGCTTGTAGACATTTGTCTGTTGTTGATTGTTTTTTTGTGTCTAACAAAGTGCCATTTTCCTGTCCGGACGGGGAGACTTTATCATTCCCACATGAAGCAACCCTTAAGTCCTCTGAGGCGTGTCTGTCTGCAAGGTTTGTATTTTGGAAAGGTTTTTTTTTAACGGAGAACGACTTTGAAAAAGATTTCCGCCGGCGTCTCGCGATCCGTGTGAGATTGTAGCAAGAACATGGTGCGGCTTCTTAAATGCTTGTGGACATTTGTCTGTTGTTGATTGTTTCTTTGTGTCTAACAAAGTGCCATTTTCCTGTCCGGACGGGGAGACTTTATCATTCCCACATGAAGCAACCCTTAAGTCCTCTGAGGCGTGTCTGTCTGCAAGTCTTGTATTTTGGAAAGGTTTTTTTTTTAATGGAGAACGACTTTGAAAAAGGTTTCCGCCGGCGCCTCGCGATCCATGTGAGATTGTAGCAAGAACGCAGCAACAGTGGCGCGCGCTGTAGTCGTGGCCGAGTGGTTAAGGCGATGGACTAAAAATCCATTGGGGTCTCCCTGCGCAGGTTCGAATCCTGCCGACTACGGTGTCCTCCTCACGTCGTCGTGTGTCGGCGCAAGCAAGTGCCTTTCTGCTTTTCCTGGTGGTTTTAAAACGCGAGATCGCTTGTACCCGCTGCCTTGGAAAGAAATGTCTACATGTTTACTTGCACATTGTCTATTGTTTGTTTGTATATTGTCTTGATGCACTGTTTGCACTTTGTCTTGTTTTTGTCTTGTTTTTTACACTTGTTTTACAATCGAGAGACCTTCTGTAAGTAAGAATTCCATTGTACCAGTACCGGTTACATATGGCAATAAAGTTCAAGTTCAAATGCTTCAGCGTCCGCAAACTGCATTTTGCAGCTGGAAGCAGATGGCGACGCTTTTTGCGGTCGCGTGTCTTGTGCCCCATTTCCGGCCTTTAACATCGAATCAATAAAGCTGTTAGAACCGACACCATAGGTGCTTTTCTTACAACTTTCGATCTGACTCAGTTTCGGAATGCAATTCCTGAACACTGCGAGAGACAACCTACAGATGCAGCCATTCAAAATGAGCGGTAAAAACCCCTGGTACAGTAACCAACCCGCAGGGCACCGTAGGGCACCGCGGTAAGTGATTGGTTGGCCAAAATGACCGACAGGGGCACTCGTGGTGCATTGGTTAGTAGTGAAAAGATTTAATCATCTAATATCTGTACTGTGCACATTTTAATCCGCTTAGTTTTGAATATTTATATGGAATTTTACCACTAAAGGGAAATTTTAGTAGCTGAGCATAAAAAGAAGAGGAGCATAACGCATCTGAAGGTCATAAACGATATTAATTTAGGAACATAAACATTACTGTATGTACATAAACTGTACTGTGTAAGGCTGGTCTTGATAGTTTAAAGAAAAAATTCACACCAGTCTTCCATTTCTCCCTAAACATTTTAAGCATGTAAGTTTTATGAAACGGTACCCAAATATGTGAT
This sequence comes from Atractosteus spatula, assembly GCF_055471065.1. Lineage (NCBI taxonomy): Eukaryota > Metazoa > Chordata > Actinopteri > Semionotiformes > Lepisosteidae > Atractosteus > Atractosteus spatula. The sequence continues at coordinate 24,521 of NW_028296739.1, read as the reverse complement.
TGCTGTATAGAATGAATTTTAATTTTTAAAAATTATTTAACACGAAAATTAAGCTGTTTACATCTTCCGCCTGAGAACAGTCACCCGTTGCTACCCAACGCAGAAACACAGCCACTAACTAGCAAAGAGAGGACATTAGCTAGCCAATATGATAAAGAAATAAATGATTATTTTGTTTATTTCTTTTGCACATTTATTTGAACATTTCCATCGATTGTACAAGCACTTGGAAACTGTCCAATCCCTAGTTCATCAAGCATTTACCGGTCTGGTGCCGGTCTGTGTCTTCTAGGATATAATGCCAGCGAACTCTTGTTTTTATGTCCACTATAACTACGCTGGGCAAACGTTCCGAGGTCAAATTCTTCCAGCACGGGGGTACCTTTAAAGCGGAGACGACGGCACCGAAATTTTTTGGCGCGCCTTCTCTTTAAAGCCCTGGCCAAATATGAAGACAGTACGTACAGTTATAATTCAAACGGAATTAAAAACTACACATCCCAGTTACCATGGTGGTGCATGTGATCATTGCGTTTAACCAACGAAACAGGGCGAAAAATCAGTCACATGACTTTGGGGCAGAGTTTCGAAAGCTTAACCTATCAGCAACAAAGCGAAATTTACACGATAGGCTACCTCAAACTGTCAGTTACACGACTGTGTATGTCGCTTAAGCCACTCCTATTTGGCATTTTAGTTATGGAGGCGAGAAGACGCCCCCTCTCTGGGTGTCTGATTTGCCGCCATCTTTAACTGTTCGGTGTCCGAATCGGAGTAGCTACGCGTACGAAATAAAGTTAATCCCAACTACAAAACATATATTTTTGTGGTAAGAGGGCGCAAAACATCAGTATTTACTGCTATTAATTACTGTACGATTTATAGTTGAAATCTGAGCCTAGATATAAAGTTAGATATAAAGTTAAAATCTCGACAAAGCAATGTAGGAAATACAGAGAAAATAAATCCTTTCTGACATCTAAAATCAGTTTCGATCAAGGTCTCTAAAACGAACAAGAAAAAGAGGATTTTCGGAGGGCAATTACGCTGTGTTTATATAGAATAACTGATTTATGAGCAATCTAATTTCTTGTTCGTTTAAAACAGTGAAATGTCAGCTGCAAAAGATCGCACCAGAAACAGCACTCTCTCTGCCTGTCATAGACGTTCAGGAAAGGCTGAATGAAGTCATGTCAAGTACAATAATTCGGTGATCAATAATAACAGTTGTAGGACAGTATATAAGGAGGATAAGGATTTTGAAGTTGACTCGAAATCTGATAGGTAACCAGTGCAAGGACTTGAAAACAGGTGTAATGCATCCCTGATAGGATTCTTGCTGTCATATTCTGAACATATTGAAGATTGCTCAGTGTGGATTTAATTTCCCCAGTGAACAGGATGTGCATTTATTAATTCTAGAAAAAAATCCTTTCTTGATTTCTCTAGTTCCCTTTAAAATAAACTATTATTCCACAATGCAGAGTATTACATGGCCAGTATTTACACATGATATTTGTGATTTAAAGAAATTAACACAAGCAGCTTTTGGAGATTTAAGTGTTGGCTGAGTTATTGCAGGATAAAAGACTAGAGATGTTGGCAAGAAGAAGATAATTTGGGGAAAGCTGAGGAATACACTTATAACAAGAACACTTCCTAATGGGGTTAGGCATACTTTTGATGAAGATGATGAAGTTAACAGACTATATGTTTACATAGATACTGAAATAAGGATTGTATTTTAGATTATGTGTAGTTGCTGGCATTGAACTGTGTGTTGGATGCACATGAATTGAAGGAATGGGCAAACATAGCTGATGCGGATCCACAGAGCCAGCATATTAAGATGTTTATACTTAGAGGCAATTTGTTTAAATAACTAGGTATGGATACTGATGTGCAAGAGAGGTGGAAAGGCTGTTTCCTTAAGCAAGCACTATAAAATATTTTATTCTCAGTGAGATGCTGCCATTTCATCGTGGGTTTCTAACACTGTGTATAGTTCCATCCACACAGTGCCTTTACTTCCATCCATTTCTAATCTCTTTATCCAGTACAGAGGATTTGGAGCCTATCCCAGTAAGCAACGGACACAAGGCAGAATACACCCTGGACATAGCGCCAGTCCATCACAGGACAGACAGACACAAACACACACACACCAGGGCCAGTTTTCCCATAAACCAATTAACTTACCAGTATGTTTTGGAGTGCGAGAGGGAGTCATATCACACATATGGAGAAAAACCATGTAACCCAGAGAGAACATGTAAACCCCTCACACACAGGATGGCAGGAATTGAACCTAGGACCCCAGTGCTGCAAGATAGCAATGCTAACCACTTCGCCACCATTATAAATGGATGGATATCTTAGTTATCTTTCTAGTTCACAGGTTTGCATGCATAATTTAATTTTGAAAGCCACTGAGACATCAGGTACTACTGTTGTATTTATGAAAAAGAAACAAAACAAAAAAACATACTAACAACTGAGCCATCCTACTCCTTAGTTAATACATTTTATTATTCATAAACAGTTAACATTGTTAGCAAAATATTTTGAATTATATTTAACCCTATTTTTTCTTTAGTTTTGTATTTAACTTATTATATGATAGTCAGACTTAATGTATATTTGAACAATGAAAATATATTTTTACAAGATGCGGGGGAAAGTGCAACAGCTTATTACAGTGCTAAATTTAATATTATCGATTGCTAATAGTTTATGCTAACACTTAACTTTCTTAATTAGATCTATTTAAAACAGTGAACTAAGTGTAACATACAGATGCAGCCATTCAAAGTGCGCGGTACAGACACCGCGGTACAGATACCGCAGGTATGATGACGCGGGATACCACGGTGCGTGATTGGTTGACCGACAGGGGCACTCATGGTCCATTGGTCTGTCGTAGAAAGACTTACTGTAAACATCTTTACTGTGCTCGTTGTAGATATTGAATTTTACCACTGAAGGGAAATCTTAGTAGCTGAGCATAAAAAGAATAGGAGCATACTGTAACGCGTGTGAAGGCCATAAACGATATTAATTTTGGAACATAAACATACAGTATATAGCTGGTCTTGGTACTTTAAAGAAAAAAATACACACCAGTATTCCATTTCTCCCTAAACATTGTAAGCTTCGAAGTCTTTAACTAACGTGATACCGGAGTCAACAAGCATACTTTTAGAATTTGATTAAAAGGGAATATAATATGGAATCGCGTATCTCAAGAATTTAATAACGGTATGATTATATCCGTGTACTGCGGCAGGGCTGTGTAGGGCTGTTTCGCCTGCCTGATCATGCGAGCTGTCTTGTAGCCTACTGGTCTAGGTGCGTACCTACCAACTGGCAGGTTGTGTGTTCGAATCCAGCTGGTGCTGGACTTTTATTTTAACAAACATTTCTTCGAAAAAATAGGTAAGCGATATTATGGACAATCAGTTGACAAATCCATTTCCTTTTTCTGATCACTCGCTTTCTGGCTACACATCTCACCTGTCCTGTTCTTTGTTTTCCTGGTTTGCTGATTATGCCTGCTGCGGTCCATTCCTACCCTCACACCTAAAGAAAACTATTTTAAATTTCTTGGCGCAGTTCATTAACCCTTGTATGTGCTGTCCGCGCCCAAAATGCAATTTTAAGAAAGTCAAAAACCGTGCTCAAATGCAATTTTCAAAGTGCAATGAAATACAATATTGTTGTCGCTGCTGTTCTGGTTGTTTTTATCCCGTAAAGCGTTTTGAGAAGCCACCTTTAAAGGCGATATATGTTGTAGAACCGCTGATTCTTATGGAATGTGTTCCGCAGGAGATTCAAATTTTTATTTATTTTTTAATCGCGTATCTAAGGAAGTCTCAGTATAACTTTGTTCATGAACAAACAGTGGCATGTTACATTGTCATTGTTTTTTTTAACAAGGCTCGCCAGCTAATGTGAATCGAAACCTGTCTTGCTAGCTTTTAAAGTCGTGCATGTGTAAACGACAATTGAAAAAGAGAAAAAAAGACCTGACTGACAAGCCGATACATACTCTTAGAGTTTGATTAATAGGGAATATAATACGAAAAAACCATAAGGGACTTAAAAGCTAAAGGAGATGCTTCATATTGCTTGACTAATTTTAAAAACTAAGTTATAAATGCAGACGCTCCCTCGGTGACGCGCCGGGTGTAAATATCAAAGTATACATTCCCAACAAGAATTGTACCCATCTGTCATGCAAATAAAACACCTTGAATTGAATTGAATTGAGGGAGATAGGGGGACAAATATACTGTAGACAGGCCTCAAGGCAAATAAGATACTTATGGGTACGCAGGCATTCAAGACAGCAACATACAAAACGTTTGCACGTACTGAGTTAAGTTATTACTTGGTTTTCAAAGTGCAATGAAATACAATATTGTTGTTGCTGCTGTTCTGGTTGTTTTTATCCCGTAAAGCGTTTTGAGAAGCCACCTTTAAAGGCGATATATGTTGTAGAACCGCTGATTCTTATGGAATGTGTTCCGCAGGAGATTCAAATTTTTATTTATTTTTTAATCGCGTATCTAAGGAAATCTCAGTATAACTTTGTTCATGAACAAACAGTGGCATGTTACATTGTCATTGTTTTTTTTAACAAGGCTCGCCAGCTAATGTGAATCGAAACCTGTCATGCTAGCTTTTAAAGTCGTGCATGTGTAAACGACAATTGAAATAGAGAAAAAAAGACCTGACTGACAAGATTTAATTAATGCAGATCAGTAAATCAAGGGACAAAACAACTATTGCGCCCGGGTCCTCAATGCGCTTTGATGTGCTAATGCGTTGGTTTAACAGTCCGGGTGTGGCAAGCCCCCAATGTCTCCCGACTTCGGCAAAAGGCACCCGCCTTTCATTGGAAGACAATGAACACACTCTAGCCGTACAGGTGAATATAGCATAAAAGACACCAAGGGATTGGGTGAGCTCCCATCGCAAAAAAAAAAACTGCGAACCTGCACTACAGCGACCATAGTACAGTATGGAGACCAAGACCTTTTACGGGAAGAGACGAGGTGCTTCTGCCGCCCCAGCTTCCAAAGAGCGAAGGGTAAGCAAATACAGCAGACTTCATCTGAAATACGCGATTACAGCGCATATTACAAGGTATTATTGCCGTTTTGAATTTTAAATTCAATTATAATTATTTCTTCGTAGCCTGTTCTTCAAGAAAACACCGCACGGGCGAAACGATCTACCACAAGGACAGTAAAAAAGAAAGCGGTAAGACGGAAAAAAAGAAAAGTTTATTTTGACTTCTGTTCCGCGACTGATGAATACTACTGTGTGACTTTATTTCTTACATGACTTATGTTATTTTGCCACAGGCCGTGGGTCTCTGCTCTCGGCCACTGGCCAGGGTGCCAACCTGTAGAAGCAGCACCTGTATGGAGACATTTCGGCAGCAGCGGGAGCAATACGATGCATTACTGGGGAGGACTGGGAGGCTAGAGACACTCCTGAAAATGCAGAGGAAGGAGACAGTATGTTCCAGCAGTCAAACAGTTGAGCAGCTGTCTCCTGAAAAGTGCCTCTCCCCGCCGCGCAGGTTGCAATGCCTGGCGGAAGCTCTGCCCCCCGCAGAGCACACACCGCCTCAGGACACTCCATCCCGGCCTCTCAGTTCACCACCGCGCAGGACTCTGTTGATGCTGTCCCCGCCGGCTATCTCCCCCCAGGAAGCACAGCGGAATTCACAGATGCCAGTGGGACGAATAATTCTCCCAGATGTCCAACTGCTACCCATCACCCAGGAGATGGAGGGGGGGTTGTACTTGCAGTGCATCGGCATAGACGGGAAAGCAAGAGCCGACCGCTACGCCGCCCTCGTGTTTCGAAATCTTGTGACTTTTGAAATTTACTGGGGGTGGACCACGTCTGTAAATTTCGATGGGTCCAGAGGCAAAAGTGCCTTGCCTTGCAATCTCCGGGAAACCATTAGTACGATGGTGAATCGGAGATTCTCAACCCTTGCTGCGTACGACTGGAAAAGAATTCGTGATCGGATCAACGAAATGCTTCGTAGGAGGAGGCGGTCTTTTCCTCTTGTCTAACAGTCTGTCCACAAACAAAACATTCCTGTTAGACAAGAGGAATTGAAAAAAAAACAATGTTGTCAATGAAAACCGGTGTGTGTGTCTCTCCCTGCTGGATGTCCCTCTCACAAACTGCTGAATGAATAAAATAATTTTATTGAAAACGAGTTTGCGATTGTCTGGTCTTTAAATTCTGGAGATACGCGATTCCATATTATATTCCCTTTTAATCAAATTCTAAAAGTATGCTTGTTGACTCCGGTATCGCGTTAGTTAAAGACTTCGATGCTTAAAATGTTTAGGGAGAAATGGAATACTGGTGTGTATGTTTTCTTTAAAGTACCGAGACCAGCCATATACTGTATGTTTAAGTTCCAAAATTAATATCGTTTATGGGCTTCACACGCGTTGCAGTATGCTCAGGCACTAAGTAAAAGGAGATGCTTCGTATTGCTTGACTAATTTTAAAAACTAAGTTATAAATGCAGGCGCTGCTCTGGTGCGTCGGCTCCTACACAGTGCCTGTCTGCTGTAAGCGTTACAATATACATACCCAACACTGCTTGTACCCATCTGTCATGCAAATAAAACACCTTGAATTGAATTGAATTGAGGGGAGAAGGGGGGGATACTAAAGCCAATACTGGCTCAATGGGCTTTGACGTGCTAATGCGTTGGTTTAACAGTCCGGGTGTGGCAGGCTTCCAATGTCGACTCGATTGGAAGACAATGAACGTACAGATGCAGCCATTCAAAATGCGTGCGTTATTTTGCGGCATACCCCGGTGGGCGTGTCGCGGCATCACGCAGTGTCACGCAGTGTGACGTGGTTAATCGCGCGTCATTTGACGCTCTGCCGGAAACTATCCGGCGTCACCTTGTAAAACCGCCAGGGGGAGCTTAACCTCTCATGTACAGCATTTGAGCCTTTAATTTTGAACAGTGTATTACAGCATGTTAATCTTCAGTCATTAAAATGTTGGTATATTTTATGAAAGCAAGATTGCTCAGTTGGACAAAAGTACACAACCTACCTTTATCAGAAATATTTATGCATCAAAGCCTTTACCGAAGATATTACTAATAGTATTAATAATGGATGACTTTGGACAAGCTGTATACTCAAAGTATAATTTCTTTAGCACATTTGTACAAGCACTTGGAATCTGTCCAAGCCATACTTTGTCAGGCATTTTGTTTTACTTCAACGGGCATAAAAACTTCCTTGCTTTTAACAGGGCGTTTCATAATTTCTAACTACGAAAATGATTTAAAATGCGACACCTATCATTCAACTAGAGCTTAAAATATCACAAGGAAAAATACACACCGGTATTCCATTTCTCCCTAAACATTGTAAGCTTCGAAGTCTTTAACTAACGTGATACCGGAGTCAACAAGCATACTTTTAGAATTTGATTAAAAGGGAATATAATATGGAATCGCGTATCTCAAGAATTTAATAACGGTATGATTATATCCGTGTACTGCGGCAGGGCTGTGTAGGGCTGTTTCGCCTGCCTGCTCATGCGAGCTGACTGTAGCTGACTGGTCTAGGTGCGTGCCTGCCAACGGGCAGGGTGTGTGCTCGAATCCAGCTGGTGCTGAACCTTCCAGTTTTATTTATTTATTTTTTAATCGCGTAACATATTACCGTATGCAAACTGTACTGTATACAGTATGTATATGTATATTTAATGTCTTAACTGTGCCCGTTTAATTGAATATTAAAAAATTATTTAACACGAACATTAAGCTGTTTACATCTTCCGCCTGAGAACAGTCACCCGTTGCTACCCAACGCAGAATGGTGATTGGCTGACACCATCTGACACCCCTCTGATTGGAGAAAAAAGACGTGCTAGTTTGCTATACATACTGTAACAGGAAGAGGATTTCTTTCTATTCAAAACGTGTATTTTAAAAGTTTAAGAAGTAAAAACTTTACAGCGTACACAGATTTCTAAACTGATCAGGATCGTTATCTTTGTCTTATGCATAATAATATTCACCGCTCTGTGCAGCAAATTAATAATAAACTTTATTTTATATAGCGTTTTAAACGAATAAGTAATTAGATTGCTCATAAACCTAATCACTTGCTTTTTCTTTTTATTTAGGCTCAGATTTCAACTATAGATCGTATTATTAATAACCATAATAACAACCAACCAACAAAAACAACCATATAAACATAATACCAACCAAAAACATAGATAACAACCACAATACAAAATCAAATATATCAAACCATTTTACTCTCGCAAAGTCCTCCAATTATCATAATCCCGCCCCTTATGCAAAACCAAACCTTCCTCCCATCCCAGTTTATCCTGTTTATCATAAACAAAATCCACCTCAATTTTCAACATAAAGCATTACACAAAATCAATACCTCAACACTCCATACTCAACAACGATAATTCACAAACAGCCAGAACATGTAACTACACATTCCCAAACAGACCTAATTTCCATAGCCCCGCCCCTTATGCAAAACCAACATCCCTCCCCTGTTCTCTCTCTCCCCTGGCGGTTGTAATTGTTTTTATTTTCAAATAAATTTTAGCAAAGTCATGCATTTTAAAAATCTTAAGATTTTTATATTTATGTCTTTATTTAGTGGTTTCATTAGTGACAAAGGCTAAACTTTCTTGGAAAAATGTCTTTTATGTAAACCATGTTTGCTATTTATTCATTCAGGGCTAAAATATGTTCATTGTATTCTAATGAAAGAAGGGTTCCTTTCGCCGTAGTCGGGAGCCTAGCCTTTAACTAGTAAGTACTGTACTTACTGGGTTTTTGAGGGGGGGGGGAGTGTCTTTCGCTGGAAATCTCGCCTCCTACTTTGAAAATACCCGTGAGACCGGTTCAATTCGTCGCAGCCAGCACTCCTGCAGAGAGGGGGGTTGTACTTGCAGTGTATGCAGTACACGCGTTATGCTCTTCGTTAATGTCTAAGCCGGAACATATCATTATATCTCATTTTGTATTTCTTAAAAAAAATCGTTTTCCCAGCCTAACAGTATTGTTTTTAACCTGTAAATTTGCTGGACAGAGAGGTGAACATTATTACACAGAAGACAAAGATAGCGATTTACGTTGCATTGTGTATCGTGCTGCTTTAATACAGTTTTAAATAATTGGAAGTCTAAACAGTATCAGCTTTATTTATGGGTTTTAAATAAAGGTGATTTAAACGCGATTTAAATCAATATAAATGTTTATATTGTAACGCATAGGTGACTATTCATTGTTATTAAAATGACTTAAATTCGATCATGTTGTGATATTTAGAAATATACATTTGTTTGGTGCGAGTGAAGTTTTATTTAATCTCTGAGCCATACTGATTCTTCTGGAAGCCAGTTTCCGCCAGGGAGTAAAAAAAAACACACTATGGTATTCTCTCCAATGCAGTGCAGTTAAAAACATACCTCTGATGCTGCTCCTAAATGAATATCGTTTATGACCATCAGAAGCTTTATGCTCCTTTTCTTTTTTCCAGTGGATTGAACAGGGAGAGGCATTTCATGATGTACTTTTCACTGATGAAACAACAGTGGCTCTGGAACAGTTTTCAACCATGTCGTTTTATAAAAAGGGGAGATATGTACACGTTACTGAAGCTAAACGTTTAGCCTTTGTCACTAATGTAAACACTAAATAAAGACGTATAGAAATCCCTACGTTACAGACTGTATATGGCTGGTATTGGTAGTTTAAAGAAAAAATACACACCAGTATTCCACTTTCTCCCTAAACATTTTAAGCATCAGAGTCTTACATGTGGTTATTTATTGCATAATTTAATTTTGAAAGCCACTGAGACATCAGGTACTACTGTTGTATGGTACAAGTGTGGTACTTTTAGGGGTACCACGGTACAGAACACTAGTTATTTAAATATGATTGATAGATAAATAGGCCCACTTTATTCATCCTGAAGAAGATAGAAGACATCCTGATGTCTTAACACAGATACTACAGTGCTTAAGTACTACTCACGTATATGTTTCTAGGTTTATATTATGCATTTCATACGGTCAAATTACTTTTGAGCAACTAATAAGAAGCGCGAAACGGTATGCGTTTTAGTTTCGTTTCGTGCTGGGACCCGTGGATTGATTAGAGATATCAAGTACATACAAGTCATTTTTTAAATGTTGTAGTTCGTCTTGAAAAAATGTTACGAGTACATCATCTATCAACAATTACACAGGTTCTGTTTCCATATTGCGGATTTTGGTTACGTAATATTATGTTCTAGATTTCACGTTGTGAATATATGATTTGGGCAAACAGAGCCGCAAAGAAGTACATTATGGGTGGTTGTTTTTTTTTTGCAGTTTTATCTAGAACAAGCGATGCTTAAACCTTTGTCTGATTCTTGTGAAACTATCCACACGACAGTTACAGTACCTAGGAGTTGACTTCAGTGATGTCACTGATGGGATGTTTCTAAAAATCCATCCTCTGTAAAACGTCTTCTCTAGTTGTCCTGCATATGTATTCGCTAATGAAGCTGTGTGTTCTGAGCCTGGATCTCTACATTTGTGTATGAACCAGCTTAGAGGGCTAAAGACAGCTTGTGTTTAAATTGAGTGTAAGGCAATTTATGCTTCTAAAGTCATGGTCACCATTTTTGTACTGTGCTGTAAACTTGTTCTGTGCCAAGTCACATTATTTTGTAGCGTTTTTATAGCGTTATCAAATCCGGTGGCGCGGTGTTAGTTTCCTGACTCCCATGTCACATGGTCTGTGATTGAAACCTGTAATACCGGTTTAATTCGTCACAGCCAGCACTCCGGTTGTAAAGTAGAAGCAGGCGAGATTTCCAGCGAAAAACACCTCCCCCTTCTTCAGGTGTGAGGGTCTTCTGCTCAGAATGAAACGCTAAAATGTAATGTAGGCTCTGAATGGGTTCAATTGTGATTTGGGCTTGATTAAGGTCGCTGCCTTTCATCTAAAACCCTACCTGAATCCTTCTAAACTAAAAATCAGTGTTAGTGAGTTCTAAATAAAGAGGTATCCAGGTAACAGTGAAACGGGCGGACAGTCTGGGGAGATCGCCCGTTTTCCATGTAAATAGTTCCCTGGTTCCGCACCCCTTGGTGTTTCTCTCGCTCTCTCTCGGGTCACCTGATCATTAGCTCGAAAGATTTCAGTGCTTTGTGTATATTCTAATGGTAGTGGGGGCAGGGTGTGTGGAAACAGGTTTGGTTGAAATTGCATTGGAGATCTATGTTCTTCACACCTGAAACATTTTCTCTGAAAGCATTTTCTTCGCTGTTTAACCGATCTTGTTACAGCATGTTACAGTTTACTATTATTAACCATATTAATTTTAAGTGCTTAATGTAAAATCTTGTAAAAATATATTTTCATTGTTCAAATATACATTAAGTCTGACTATCATATAATAAGTTAAATACAAAACTAAAGAAAAAATAGGGTTAAATATAATTCAAAATATTTTGCTAACAATGTTAACTGTTTATGAATAATAAAATGTATTAGCTAAGGAGTAGGATGGCACAGTTGTTAGTATGTTTTTTGTTTTGTTTCTTTTTCATAAATACAACAGTAGTACCTGATGTCTCAGTGGCTTTCAAAATTAAATTATGCATGCAAACCTGTGAACTAGAAAGATAACTAAGATATCCATCCATTTATAATGGTGGCAAAGTGGTTAGCATTGCTATCTTGCAGCACTGGGGTCCTAGGTTCAATTCCTGCCATCCTGTGTGTGTGGGGTTTACATGTTCTCTCTGGGTTACATGGTTTTTCTCCATATGTGTGATATGACTCCCTCTCGCACTCCAAAACATACTGGTAAGTTAATTAGTTTATGGGAAACCTGGCCCTGGTCTGTGTGTGTTTGTGTCTGTCTGTCCTGTGATGGACTGGCGCTATGTCCAGGGTGTATTCTGCCTTGTGTCCGTTGCTTACTGGGATAGGCTCCAAATCCTCTGTACTGGATAAAGAGATTAGAAATGGAAGTAAAGGCACTGTGTGGATGGAACTATACACAGTGTTAGAAACCCACTATGAAATGGCAGCATCTCACTGAGAATAAAATATTTTATACTGCTGGCTTAAGGAAACAGCCTTTCCACCTCTCTTGCACATCAGTATCCATACCTAGTTATTTAAACAAATTGCCTCTAATTATAAACATCTTAATATGCTGGCTCTGTGGATCCGCATCAGCTATGTTTGCCCATTCCTTCAATTCATGTGCATCCAACACACAGTTAAATGCCAGCAACTACACATAATCTAAAATACAATCCTTATTTCAGTATCTATGTAAACATATAGTCTGTTAACTTCATCATCTTCATCAAAAGTATGCCTAACCCCATTAGGAAGTGTTCTTGTTATAAGTGTATTCCTCAGCTTTCCCCAAACTATCTTCTTCTTGCCAACATCTCTAGTCTTTTATCCTGCAATAACTCAGCCAACACTTAAATCTCCAAAAGCTGCTTGTGTTAATTTCTTTAAATCACAAATATCATATGTAAATACTGGCCATGTAATACTCTGCATTGTGGAATAATAGTTTATTTTAAAGGGAACTAGAGAAACTAAGAACTAGAGAAATCAAGAAAGGCTTTTTTTCTAGAATTAATAAATGCACATCCTGTTCACTGGGGAAATTAAATCCACACTGAGCAATCTTCAATATGTTCACAATATGACAGCAAGAATCCTATCAGGGATGCATTACACCTGTTTTCAAGTCCTTGCACTGGTTACCTATCAGATTTCGAGTCAACTTCAAAATCCTTATCCTCCTTATGTACTGTCCTACAACTGGTATTATTGATCTCCGAATTATTGTACTTGACATGACTTCATTCAGCCTTTCCTGAACGTCTATGACAGGCAGAGAGAGTGCTGTTTCTGGTGCGATCTTTTACAGCTGACATTTCACTGTTTTAAACGAACAAGAAATTAGATTGCTCATAAATCACTTATTCTATATAAACACAGCGTAATTGCCCTCCGAAAATCTTCTTTTTCTTGTTCGTTTTAGAGACCTTGATCGAAACTGATTTTAGATGTCAGAAAGGATTTATTTTCTCTGTATTTCCTACATTGCTTTGTCGAGATTTTAACTTTATATCTAGGCTCAGATTTCAACTATAAATCGTACAGTAATTAATAGCAGTAAATACTGATGTTTATACATAAAAAAGTCATGCCTTGGAGTATAGACCCCCAAAGGAATGCCATAGACTCAAACTGCAAAATAAACACATACAGAAAGAAAGTATTTGTATTGTAATTGCAAATCCTGGTACTGTATGAGTGATTGGTATGACTTTCCTCATTACAAATCTCTTATTAGAATTTAAATTTCTCTGTAACTCCAGGTCAGAACAGAGAAAATGTAACTGCCTTAAGGAGTTTACGATTATGAAAAATAGAAGGATAAGCATGATACGTATGTCTTCTGTCATTTTCTAAGTCATGTTACTGAGCACCAAATCTTATTGAGAATATGAATCCATTTAAGGTTTATACCATTAAAGTAACGGTTTATTCCATGCTGAAAATGTTTGTACCAGACTTTTTTGAGGCCTGTTTAATTGTGTCTGAAGTCTGATGTTGTAAATTTTATTGTTAAAAAGATCCATGAAAATGTCACTACTAAAGTTAGCTGGTACTGTTGGTACTGTAAGTGGCAAGTAGAGCTCATATTTTAGATTTTGTGTAGTTGCTAGCGTTGAACTGTGTGTTGGATGCACTTGAATGAAGCGACGGACACAAGGCAGAATACACCCTGGACATAGCGCCAGTCCATCACAGGACAGACACAAACACACACACACCAGGGCCAGTTTAAATCTAACCTCAGAACCTTTCTTTTCAGAAGACTTAGTGTCTGTATCTGCTTCATTTTCTAATTTTGGTAGCACCTCTACCTGCTGGTCTTTCTTATATGCATTTACTTTGTAATCTGTGGTCCTTTTATCTGTTTTTACATCTACTGTATTGCTTTGAGATGCCACCTTTAATGGTGATATATCAAATAAAGTTTTTTATTATTGTTATAGGGAAACATGATCAGATTGTCCCTGGTTCAGAAAAAAAAGATCTAAAGTATACTAGTTTGTCACTCTTCTAATTCCCTTTGCTAAATGACTTTTCATACTAATCTGATCAATCTAACTGCCAGTTTTCTGTGCTTTCTCTATCCTGCTAGATTTGCAATTATTCTGAAAATTTTCATCTTGAAATAATTCATTTCTAAATACCTTTTTCACTGTTAACATCTTGCAGCAACTCTGCGACAAAATATACACTCTGACAGTTCATCCTGCTACCAACATTAAATAAAACAAATCTTAAGATTTCTATATTTATGTCTTTATTTAGTGGTTTCATTAGTGACAAAGGCTAAACTTTCTTGGAAAAATGTCTTTTATGTGTTGCGGAAAAAACTGACTTGCTTTAACAAAATATGTTTACAAATCCTTTCACCTGGCATTTTCGTAGTTAGAAATTATGGAACGCTCTATTAAAAGCAAGGGAGTTTTTATGTCCGTTGCAGTTCTTTTGCAACATGAATATAATTATATCGTTATTAATTTCTTGAGATATGCGATTCCATATTATATTCCCTTTTAATCAAATTCTAAAAGTATGCTTGTTGACTCCGGTATCACGTTAGTTAAAGACTTCAAAGCTTAAAATGTTTAGGGAGAAATGGAATACTGGTGTGTATTTTTTTCTTTAAAGTACCAAGACCAGCTATATACTGTATGTTTATGTTCCAAAATTAATATCGTTTATGGCCTTCACACGCGTTACAGTATGCTCCTATTCTTTTTATGCTCAGCTACTAAGATTTCCCTTCAGTGGTAAAATTCAATATCTACAACGGGCACAGCAAAGACGTTTACTGTAAGTCTTTCTACGACAGACCAACGAACCACGAGTGCCCCTGTTGGTCAACCAATCACTTACTGCGGTGCCACGCATCATCTTGCGTCATACTGAGCGACGTCACCTGCGGTACGTGTCTGTGACGCGCACTTTGAATGGCTGCATCTGTATTTTAGCCCTAAATGAATTAATAGCAAACATGGTTTACATAAAATACATTTTTCCAAGAAAGTTTATAATAATACGATCTGAGCCTACTTTAAAAATAAAGGAAAAGCATTTTCAGAGAGCAATCACACTGTGTTTATGTAGAAAAAGCGATTAGGTTTATGAGCAATCTAATTACCTAATCGCTTAAAACGCTATATAAAATAAAGTTTATTTAGAGATGAATGATCAGTGTGGTAGTTTAAATAATGTGAGTCAGGAAACTAACACAGCGCCACCGGATTTAATAACGCAATAAAAACGCTATAAAATAATGTGACACAGTACAGCACAGTACAATAATACTGACCATGACTTTAGAAGCATAAATTACCTTACACTCAATTTAAACACAAGCTGTCTTTCTGTATGAACCTCTAAGCTGGTTCATACAGAAAATGTAGAAATGCATTAGCCTGATTATGATTAAAAACACATAATTAAACACGCGTTTGCGATTTAAATCAGAACACGATTAAAATCAATATAAATGTTTATATTGTAACGCATACTGTCCAGCCTCCATTTCTCTATAAAAATTTACTGTTGCACACACACACACACAATAGAAGCAGGAACCGCTGTCAGAAGGGAAGATATGTTCAAAATATCGCAAATATCGATCATGTTGCGATATTTTGAAATATAAAAGTCAACTGATTGTCCATAATATCGCTTACCTATTTTTTCGAAGAAATGTTTGTTAAAATAAAAGTCCAGCACCAGCTGGATTTGAACACACAACCTGCCAGTTGGTAGTCACGCACCTAGACCAGTAGGCTACAAGAGAGCTCGCATGATCAGGCAGGCGAAACAGCCCTACACAGCCCTGCCGCAGTACACGGATGTAATCATACCGTTATTAAATTCTTGAGATACGCGATTCCATATTATATTCCCTTTTAATCAAATTCTAAAAGTATGCTTGTTGACTCCGGTATCACGTTAGTTAAAGACTTCGAAGCTTACAATGTTTAGGGAGAAATGAAATACCGGTGTGTATTTTTCCTTGTGATATTTTAAGCTCTAGTTGAATGATAGGTGTCGCATTTTAAATCATTTTCGTAGCTAGAAATTATGAAACGCCCTGTTAAAAGCAAGGAAGTTTTTATGCCCGTTGAAGTAAAACAAAATGCCTGACAAAGTATGGCTTGGACAGATTCCAAGTGCTTGTACAAATGTGCTAAAGAAATTATACTTTGAGTATACAGCTTGTCCAAAGTCATCCATTATTAATACTATTAGTAATATCTTCAGTAAAGGCTTTGATATTTCTGATAAAGGTAGGTTGTGTACTTTTGTCCAACTGAGCAATCTTGCTTTCATAAAATATACCAACATTTTAATGACTGATGATTAACATGCTGTAATACACAGTTCAAAATTAAAGGCTCAAATGCTGTACATGAGAGGTTAAGCTCCCCCTGGCGGTTTTACAAGGCGACGCCGGATAGTTAACCACGTGACACCACGTTAACTGCGTCATACCGCGTGATACTGTGACACGCCCACCGGGGTATGCCGCGAAATACCTCACGCATTTTGAATGGCTGCATCTGTACTATTCAGAAATACAATCGAAAATAGTTTTGTGGTGTTTGTATGGATGAAACGTTTCTAAAATGTATAACGTAACAAAATTAAAGACGATTAAAATCTGTAATCTTTCCACTTGTAATGTCATTAGACAGAACAACACGTTTCTGGTTTGTTTTAATTAGTATTAGTTAGTAGTTAGTAGTTTTAATTTAATTAGTATTACAATTCGCACTGATTCCCTTGCGAAGATATGGACTTAAGAATATTCGTGCCTGGTCAAAAAATGGCATTAAGCACTTAAAATTAATATGGTTAATAATAGTAAACTGTAACATGCTGTAACAAGATCGGTTAAACTGCGAAGAAAATGCTTTCAGAGAAAATGTTTCAGGTGTGAAGAACATAGATCTCCAATGCAATTTCAACCAAACCTGTTTCCACACACCCTGCCCCCACTACCATTAGAATATACACAAAGCACTGAAATCTTTCGAGCTAATGATCAGGTGACCCGAGAGAGAGCGAGAGAAACACCAAGGGGTGCGGAACCAGGGAACTATTTACATGGAAAACGGGCGATCTCCCCAGACTGTCGCCCGTTTCACTGTTACCTGGATACCTCTTTATTTAGAACTCACTAATGCTGATTTTTAGTTTCGAAGGATTCAAGTAGGGTTTTAGATGAAAGGCAGCGACCTTAATCAAGCCCAAATCATAATTGAACCCATTCAGAGCCTACATTACATTTTAGCGTTTCATTCTGAGCAGAAGACCCTCACACCTGAAGAAGGCTTGCGTTTTCTCTCTTCTCTTTTAAGCATGTGTACAATGTGTAATACAATTACAATGTGTAATTACAATGCGAATCGTATGAGGGTGGGGGGGAGGTGTCTTTCGCTGGAAATCTCGCCTGCTTCTACTTTACGAGTACAACCCCCTCTCTGCCGGAGTGCTGGCTGTGACGAATTAAACCGGTTTCACAGGTTTCAATCACAGACCATGTGACATGGGAGTCAGGAAACTAACACACAGCGCCACCGGATTTGATAACACTATAAAAACGCTATAAAATAATGTGACTAGGCACAGAACAAGTTTACAGCACAGTACAATAATAAATGCTGACCATGACTTTAGAAGCATAAATTGCCTTACACTCAATTTAAACACAAGCTGTCTTTAGCCCTCTAAGCTGGTTCATACAGAAATGTAGAGATCCAGGCTCAGAACACACAGCTTCATTAGCGAATACATATGCAGGACAACTAGAGAAGACGTTTTACAGAGGATGGATTTTTAGAAACATCCCATCAGTGACATCACTGAAGTCAACTCCTAGGTACTGTAACTGTCGTGTGGATAGTTTCACAAGAATCAGACAAAGGTTTAAGCATCGCTTGTTCTAGATAAAACTGCAAAAAAAACAACAACAACCCATAATGTACTTCTTTGCGGCTCTGTTTGCCCAAATCATATATTCACAACGTGAAATCTAGAAAATAATATTACGTAACCAAAATCCGCAATATGGAAACAGAACCTGTGTAATTGTTGATAGATGATGTACTCGTAACATTTTTTCAAGACGAACTACAACATTTAAAAAATGACTTGTATGTACTTGATATCTCTAATCAATCCACGGGTCCCAGCACAAAACGAAACTAAAACGCATACCGTTTCGCGCTTCTTATTAGTTGCTCAAAAGTAATTTGACCGTATGAAATGCATAATATAAACCTAGAAACATATACGTGAGCAGTACTTAAGCACTGTGGTATCGGTGTTAAGACATACCTCTCAAATACTGTAAATCAAGTTAAAAATATCTCAAGACCGATTCTGGTCATAATGAAACCATGTTTCGTGTATGTTTTCTTTAAAGTACCGAGACCAGCCATATACTCTATGTTTATGTTCCAAAATTAATATCGTTTATGGCCTTCACACGCGTTGCAGTATGCTCCTATTCTTTTTATGCTCAGCTACTAAGATTTCCCTTCAGTGGTAAAATCAGATATGAATATTCAATACTTAAACGGGCACAGTTAAGACATTAAATATACATATACATACTGTATACAGTACAGTTTTCATACGGTAATATGTTTATGTTCCTAAATCAATCTCTTTTATGAGCATGTGAAAGGCATGGTGAATCGATTCTCAAAAATTACTGTACTTTGCATGATTGGAAACAAATGCGTGATTGCGAAATGCTGTGGTGTTACTTTTACAAAGACGGTCAATGAAAAAAAGAATGTTGACCAGGGCAATACTTTGAGTTTACACTTACAGCTTGTCCAAGGTCATTCATTATTAATACTATTAGTAATATCTTCGTTAAAGACTTTGATGGCCACAGCTCAAACATGAGAGGTTGAGCTTTATTAGCTCCACCTTGCGGAAATTCCGGATACTATTATTTTGCTTGTCGTATTATAGGAGAATTTACGGTAACTCGCGGTATTTACCGGTAGCTTGCGGTAGACTGCGTACAGCGTACCGCAAAATAACGCGGTATCGCCCGCGCATTTTGAATGGCTGCATCTGTAGGCTGCCAAAAGTCTCCGAAACCAAATTTTGATAGCAGAAAATTCTCACTCGTCCAGAAGTTCCCTTGGGACCCAACATCCAGCACAGAGTGGTAAAAACGCGTCTTTTTTGGAGCCCCTTTCAGCGTGAATTGGTGGTTCAGTGGTAGAATTCTTGCCAGCCACGCGGGAGGCCCGGGTTCAATTCCCGGCCAATCCAGTGGCTTTTGCAGCGAGCGGCTCCATCACTTGCATCCCCTTTCAACTCGCAACTGAAAACCCACTAAAGCTTAGAAGGTGTGAGCCAGGTCAGTACCCGGATGAGGGTGACCTACAGGGAAAAGCAAAGCTTACAGCTGGAAGCGGTGTTAATGGAGCCAGCTGTGGGACGCTCACCCTGAGGTCTGTGCGGGTCCCAATGCCCCAGTATAGTGACGGAGACGCTGTGTGGTAAAAGGCGCCGTCTTTTGGATGAGATGTAAAACCGAGGTCATAGCTCTCTGTGGTCATTAAAAGTGACCACCAAAACCTTTGACAAAAGCTCTTGGTAATTGATGGTCTTCAATAATGCTTCTCCTTTAGGTACATTTGAAATCAGCTAAAAAATGCTGTGAAATGGGGGGGCACTTCAGGCCAGTGTAGGATTTGGGTTACAAGAACCATTAAACAGCACGAGAAAGCCCGTACACTGAATCGCAGGGCTTTCTATTCAAAGAAGGACAAAAGAAACTTCCCTGAATTCCATTTTTTGCAGCACAGAGAGGACAGCGGGCACGAGGCCTGTTAGCTCAGTTGGTTAGAGCGTGGTGCTAATAACGCCAAGGACGCGGGTTCGATCCCCGTTCAGGCCAGGTAGTCTCCTCCTCTCTTGCCAAAACCCGTTGCTTTCTTGCTGTGGTGAGATTGGTGGTAATTCAAAGACGCCACATACTGCCGACAGACGAGAGTGTTGTGGGAGACGAGAGAAGTGATGGAAGATTGAAGAGTGTCCTAGGTGGAGCCAAGATAAAGTGTCACAATTGCATAGGGGAGAATTTCAAATGTTTAAGATGGTAAAAATAACCGGAAGTGATCCCCCAGTCCGGCACAGTCTGATGTACTTCTGTCATATAAAGTGAAACTAGATGTCGAACTGGAGCCTCACTTATGTAAATTTGCAATATTTGCATAAGTGAGGCACCAGTTATACATCTAGTTTCACTTTAAATGACAAAACTGAAGAGACTTAAAAGAGCTGGAGAGGATTTCTTACAACTTTTGAGCCGGCACAGTTTTCGAAAACGTTTTCTTCACGCTGCACTATACAACACAGACAGCCAAGAGTCTCCAAAACAAAGCGAATTGACAGATAGGAGAAAAGTCCCACTCGTCCTAAAGTTCCCAAAATCCAGCACTGAGCGTAAACAAAGTGTTCAAGTAGCGTGGAGTTACTTGAACCCCTAATCCTAGCTGGAGTTTGAGCGTCTGGTTCAGAGTTTGCTCAAGAGTTTACCTTTCACAGATGCGCAAAGATGAATGTTGAGTGTACACGCTTCAAGGCGCCTTACAGTGCAGGGAGTGATTAGAGACGATTCGTGACGTGTGCTCGTTCCCATATACCGTACGCCCCGGGTTGCAGTGCTAGGATGACGTCCAATACCGCTTCGGCACGTAACGGCATTATATTCAAGTGCAGGACATGAGGGTTTTATTTTGTTCGTTTTGTTCTGCTCTGCTTTGCTTTGTTTTGCTTTCCATGGCGTTTGTAAGAGCGTCAATAAAAAGGCGATTCCTGCGTCTAACACGAATGTAAGAGCTATTTCAAGTGCGGCTTCTAAAATGCTTGTAGACATTTGTCTGTTGTTGATTGTTTTTTTGTGTCTAACAAAGTGCCATTTTCCTGTCCGGACGGGGAGACTTTATCATTTCCACATGAAGCAACCCTTAATTCCTCGGAGGCGTGTCTGTCTGCAAGGTTTGTATTTTGGAAAGGTTTTTTTTTTTAACGGAGACGATTTTGAAAAAGATTTACGCCGGCGTCTCGCGATCCATGTGAGATTGTAGCAAGAATGCAGCAATAGCAGCGTTTGCTGTAGTCGTGGCTGAGTTGTTAAGGCGATGGACTACTGATACATTGTGTTCTGCATGCATGGGTTCAAATCACACACTTGTCGCTCTCCATGTCTGACACGTGTGGTACTAGAGCAGTACGTTTTCCAGCGGTGGCTGAACATGGTATAGTAGGCTAACGTTGGTATCAAGCAGTGACAATAACAGTGGTTAAGTGCCGCTACTGCCAAGTGACTCTGGGTTGAGACTGTGTTTCCATTTACTTGCAACGCAAATGGAGAAAGAGATTTTTGACAGTCTCTCGAGAGACTGCGCTAGGTGTTTAGAGATAGACTTTGTCAGTTCCCCCTGGAATCATGGCCTCTCAAATAGTTTGTGATTCCTCTAGACGTTTATACAGTAGAAGCATGGTTCGTGGCTTAAATTCAAGCTGACCAAGACTTAGGAAACGAGTTAGAGGTCTGATGCAGAACTGCGAATTCAGTGAACGGGAACACTACAGTACATTGCACTGCATGTGTGAGGAAAGCTGCCCACTTCAGTCCCTTGTCGACCGAACAGAGGACTGTAAAGGATACCACCAAGAAACTTTAGGATGCTGGTTGGAATTCAGCTCCAAAGAAGCCCCTTTGGATGTTATGTCATCAAAAAGTAAGAACAACGAATCTCCCTTTGATCAAAAGCGCAACAAAACTGTTTTCTGTGGAGCAGGTTTCAGACCCGTAGACCTGTTTTATTTTTAGGGCAGGGCGCATTCCCAAACGCGAATCTCCTGTTTTAGAAATGCTTTGGGCGGCGTGAAGTGAAAATAAGAAATTAACTCCAGATGCACATGGAAGCAATCAAGTGTTTCATCCGAGCTGTTTCAAAGACTGCTCAAGAGCTTTCCTTTCACAGAGGCGCAACGATTAATGATGGCGGTGCACCCTTCAATGCGCCTTACAACTCTAGGGAGTGATTGAGACGATTCGTAGTGTGTGCTCGTTTCCCTATATTCCCCGTGCTGCAGTGGTAGGATGACGTACGTTACTGCTTCGACACGTAACGGCATTATATTCAACTGCAGGAGCTGAGGGCTTTCGTAAGCGCGTAAACCAAAGGCAATTCCTGCGTCTAACACTAATTTAAATGCTTTTCAAAGTGCAGTGTGGTGCAGCTTGTAAAATCCTTGTCCACATTTGTGGTTTGTTGATGTTTTTTCTGTCTGCCAAAGTTGCATTTTGACATCAGGACGGGGAGACTTTATCCTTTGAACGTGAAGCCACCCTTAAACCCTCGGAGGCGTGTCTGTCTGCCGGCACGTATTTTGTCAAAGGTATTTTTTTTTAACGGGGAGCGACTCTGAAAAGGTTTCCCCAGCCACCTCGCACTCGTGTTAGATTATAGGAGGAATGCGGCAGTGGCGAGCTCGCCGTAGTCGTGGCCGAGTGTTTAAGGCGATGGACTCGAAATCTGGTGGGGACTCCCCGCGCAGGTTCAAATCCTGTCGTCTACGGCGGCTGCCGCACGTTGTAGTGTGCCTGCGTGGCAGAGGCGAAGTGCCGCTTCTCCTTTTCTGGTACTATAAAAACGCTAAATCGCTTGGACCCGCTGCCATGGAAATCAATTCTTCAGATAACCACACATTTTGCGTTCGCACGTCTGGTGCTCTACTTATGCCTTTGAAAATCGGATCAATAAAGCTCAAAGAACCGACAAGATAGGTGCTCGTAAAGCACGCAGTAAAGAATTCTTATCAGCGAGGGTTTCAGTGGGTTAACTGAGGAGAAGGCGTGATCGCTAATTGTTGAGTTTTTATTTGGTGTTAGAAACACTCTTACTGTGCATGAAGTGCAACAAATGTAGCCACAGAAATTGCATCGTGCTTTCATTTATGCTATTGCAGACACCAACGTTGCCTAGATAGAAAACCGAAAAAGCCGTGGGTTTGCTTGCCAGTCTGAAGGATCTCTCTTCGAATCTCTATCATTTGTCAATGGAAGTAAAAGGCGCTGCAATCTGATACGTTCACATTCAAACCCTCAGCTGTTGTTCGACTTTATTTCTTGACTAATTACAACTGAGTGTCGCATGAGCAGTTACGTAAACTTGTCTGCTATATTTGAACACAAATGCCGTTCTTCAATTAAAACTAACAGTACATTGTCAGGGACATTCAGTTATATACAAACAAGAGACAGACAAGAGAATATTTCTACCTTTCATGTGGACTACGTGTTGACTTACTGATCGGAATAATTGAAATGTTCGGGTTCATAGCCGATGCAGTGCGTGCTAATTAGAACAGCAACGCTGGGCTCTCAGCACCGTACTGAGCCCAGGTGCAGTTCATTTACATGAAGGAAATCTCGTACTGGGTACGATTACACCCACATACAGTAAGTAGCACAGGCTACTTAGGGAGTAGCCTGATGCGTTTAAAAGTGACCCGAGCCAGGCAGGAGTCGAACCTACAATCTCCTGATCCGTAGTCAGACGCGTTATCCATTGCGCCACTGGCCCTGGTGTCACACTGCATGACTGCAACCCAGTGAGCTCAGCACTGCAACTAGTAAAACATTACCCCCGGTCCATTCTTTTCCAAAAGTGAGAAACACCTGTTTTCTACATTGTGTCTGTTTAAAACCATATCTCTTTAAACCAAACCAAGAGTTTGTCCTTTGCACTGATATTCTGATTCATTTCGATTTCAAAGAAAAAAAAAACACTTTCTTCCAAAGCATCATAAAATTGTCCCTTCTTCCAGACTCTACTTCTCTCTTGTAGTAGTACAGCAGACCTTTCCAGGTGAGCAGATCACAGAGTCCGAAATGAGCTTCCTCCATCCAGCAAAGTACCTGAACATGACTCTGTCATCAAAAAAGCACCCCTGTAGTAAAGCAATTAAATCCGAAATCAAGAGGGCAATTGCCTACTGAAGTTCAAGAAGTCATCAATTTTAACCTAGCAACACATTAAAGGCTGCATCTATACAAGTACGATTCTAGAAATGCTCACCAGATTACGTTTTAAGAAGGAACTGCGGCTCAGGTTCCGCCGAGATCTAAACTCGGATGGCAGGATTCAGAGTCCAGAGTTTGGACGGGTGGCGCACAGAGGGTCCATATACTGTAGATCCCTCAGTGATCTTCCGCGTGTTCAAACCGCCAGCGTGTGACTCCCCTGTCCCCGTGACCTCATTGCTCTGCTCTCGCCTGTGTGCAACCGAGCCTGACTC
>NW_028296737.1:0-74065 GCF_055471065.1 Atractosteus spatula | reverse complement strand
TGACTGGCTGCATCACTGCCTGGTATGGAAACTGCTCCGCCCAGGATCGCAAAGTACTGCAGAGGGTGGTGAAGTCAGCGCAGCTCATTACCAGCTGTGAGCTACCAAACATCCAGGATGTCTACTCAGCTAGATATCTGAAGAAGGCCAGGTCCATTCTCAAGGACCCCAGTCATCCCAGTCACAAACTGTTTTCTCTCCTACCATCTGGTAAATGGTATCGGAGCATTCGGTCCAAGTCCAACAGATTACGGAACAGCTTCTACCTCCAGGCAATAAGACAACTAAACAGCCAACCTGCAGCTCCTTTAGCAAATCACCTGTAATTGCTACATGGCCACACAGTTTTCATTGTATTGGCACACTGCACTACTTGGACATAATGTATTGCATACACCCTGGTCACATCGCAGCTCTATTCATATTGAGTTTTTTATTCAATTTCTATTGCATTATTATCTATTATTATGTAACCTTAAATTTGTGATTTTGAGAAAAGGCATTTCATTCCCAGTGTAACGGACGTTCTCTGTGAGCGGGCAGCTGCATGTTAGTCTTCTGTGTTGGGCTCTTATTCGGACATCCGTTAGACTGACGTGAAAACTGAACAGCTGGACAACAGTCTGGGTCTGGCAGTTCTTTACTGAAGCCATCTGTATAATAGCAAAAATAAACATGAAGCTGTAGACGTAGAAAAAAAATATGAACCTTCACCACATCCTGACTCGCTCTGTGTAAACAGTTTTATTTGTGTTGCACTGTTCATGTTTGTTATGTTGGTTCTGCAGCCGGGCTGGAGACCTTTGCTGATGGCTGTTCTGTCACTTTAAGAGACTTCGGTACAGTAGTTGGTGATGTCATCATCACAAACCTCTCAGTCCATACCTTCTGAACTGTAGAGGTGAGCGATATTTTAGTTGCTCTGAAAAGAAATTGATTTTTTAACCAATAGGATCTTATTAACATTCCACTGTGCAGGGGTATGTGTTCAATTGAGTACTGTAAGCATCTCTGGTATACGCAGGGGTGTATTCGTTATACCGGCAACTATTGCCGCATGCTGTATTGTTGTACATTTGATAAATAAACCTTGACTGATTGATTGATTGACAGAAGCCTGCAGGGGAAAGGCTGTCCCACTGCAAAACCACACCACCCCCTGACTGGGCACTGAAAAGTAAAAACTGCTAATATAATCCCATCCTATAACAAAGTGAAGTTTTTTTTTTAATCAAATCTTAGATTTTAAGTTTTAAATACAATTTACAGCCAAGACCTTGGATAGCCAATCTTTTTTTACAGATCTCTTAAATATTTTTTCTTTACTCGCTCCATCAAAATAAATGTCTACCTGGGTAGTTAACTTTCAGTATGTTGTCAACAAATGCCCAGTTCTGCTTCCCCGTTGCTGAAAGTATGAAGCAGAAAATATCAGAAAATGAAAGTACGAAGTAGTCCTATAGTCTATGCAGGCAGAAATACTGAAAATCTGATGTTAGTCTGAAAGAGATATGAAAAAGCATGTGTAATATTCTTCTGTACAAAACCCTGTTTCAAGTCCTCTCTGCACTTGGGAGCCATCACTACTCAATATAAAGGAAAATAATCTTTTTATTCCATTTCTTTAAAGAAATGATTTTTACAGCAATATTCTTTTAAATTCAGCTGATAGAAATTGTGATTTAACAATATACAAAAACAAAACGCACATCTTTCCACAGAACTCAAAATATTTCAAATTACATTTTAATGTGTTGATGTATTATTCCAGTGAAATATTTGAATCAGTATCCGATATAAAACATATATTTAACAATATATTATTTACTATTTGTATATTTACTAAAACAGGAACATTCCAACAGTGTATAATTAAGAAATCACTATTAATTATAGAAACGTAATAGTTTAATCAAATTAACCACGTCTCTATAGTCTTTTACTCATTAACGATATATTGAAGGAAAACGTTTCCCTTAATTCTTACCACTAGTAGCAATAATACAGTTCAAGCCTGTATTTATTTAGACAAAGAATAAGCAGCTCTGAAAAAGTCCTTTAGTTTAGTTCACTTTAAATTTTAAATTTTTAAGTTAAATACTTTATTTTTAGTATCAGTTAAGCACCCGGAAGTAGATTACAAAATGTGTTCGTGTTGTTTGAAAGCTGCAGTATTTAAAGAAAAATGTTCGCTTTGGATGTTAATACTTTTAAATATTTATTTTAAAATCCCGTTTAACTGCAGGTCGCGCTTTTTATAACTGTGGTTTTGTAAAAGAACTGGATAAAGACAACCGTCACATATTTAGAGAGAGACGCTTCATTTCTGAGGCGAGGAAAAACCTCCCACAAATAAACTGGGATCACTTCAGAAAAAACCATACGGAAATTCTCTAAATGAACGGTAAAATATTCCAAAAATTTCAGATTCAAACAGAATCCAGAATAAAAAAAAACAATCTGTCTCCCAAGTAACACAGACGTAACGCCATATATAAAAATACTTTAAATCGTAAAAAATAATACGCTAAACGTGTTTGTGTCCTTTCTCCTAATCATCCCATGATGTACTTAAGTTTTACATTAAAAGGTACACATTACAAAATAAAAATGTTTCCAAAAATGTTATTTTAAAATTGGAACAAAACTTCCCATAAGAAATTCTACCATGGTACATTTATTGTACCAGTACTATGGTATGGTACCCTGGTATTTTTGACAGTACCATAGTACATGTACTATGGTACCTATACTGTATACCATGGTACTCTTAAGGTGCAGTGTGGTACATTGAGACCTATTTTACCCTATGATGTTTTGACGGCAATATAATAATAATAATTAATAATAATTGCTTACACTTATATAGCGCTTTTCTGGACACTCCACTCAAAGCGCTTTACAGATAATGGGGACTCCCCTCCACCAACAAAGTATAGCCCCACCTGGATGATGTGACAGCAGCCACAGTGCGCCAAAACGCTCCCCACACATCAGCTATCAGTGGGGAGGAGAGCAGAGTGATGAAGCCAATTCATAGAGGGGGATTATTAGGAGTCCATGATTGGTAAGGGCCAATGGGAAATTTGGCCAGGACGCCGGGGTTACACCCCTACTCTTTACGAGAAACGCCCTAGGATTTTTAATGACCACAGAGAGTCAGGACCTCGGTTTTACGTCTCATCCGAAGGACGGTGCCTGTTTACAGTATAGTGTCCCCGTCACTATACTGGGGCATTAGGACCCACATGGACTGCAGGGTGAGTACAAGTATGGTACTTGTAGAGGTAACATGGTACATAACACTAGTTATTAAAATATGATTGATAGATAAATAGATACATAGGTCTACTGTATTCATTCTGAAGAAGATTGCAGAGAAAATAGAAAGCCAACATAAAATGTACAGGCTATTTTAAACATTTTAGGTTTTGTAATGAAACACACGATTCATTAACCAGTTAACTCCAAATGTATTAATACATGCATCAATACAGAATATGATCATAACAGTAAACACACAAAAACAATAATAATATTAATCATTTCACAGTTGAAGTTAAAGGGAGCAGGGCATTTAAATGGAGACTGGCTCGTGTTCATGATGCTGGCTCTGCTGGCCCACACCACACTGACCTTTCAGAATCTTTGCTGCATTAGGTAGCTTCTGTCTCATAAAGGCTCTGATTTCTGCTTGGGTCTTCTCGGGGAACACAGCCTTTACTTCAGCTAACGAGAGAAAGAGAGCAGAAAAATATTATTTACCTGAACAAAACAGACTAAATGATGATTTCAGAATATAACCTAAGCCATCAACACTCGCAAATTATAGCTTCAGCTTTCTCTCGGGACAGGGGTGGCCTTGTTTCGCTGTTAGACAAAGAGCCCAGGACACAGTGAGGTGCCATTATGCTGTAGTGTACAAGCCACGCATCAGATTATTTGTGTATTTTGCTGCAGTTGCCCGGGAACAGCGATCCCTCAATGTGATGAGCTGTACATGTTATAGAGAAAGACAACATTTGGATAAACACGTGTGGGGAAACAATTGAGCTACCTGTTTGCTTGCTTGTTGTACATGTGTGCACTTTCTACTCAATTATAAAGTATTAGAACTGCAAATGGCTTTACACATACATTAGCTTGTACACTCTGAGGTGTGGACTCTCTTGTGAACTGGCTAATTGCAGGTTTAGTGTTAGTTGCCTAGAAAAGAGTAGAACAAAATGAATACCCAAAGGAACCCAAAAGAATACTGTCACATTGAAATAGTTTGTGTGTGAATACTTGTGCACGTGTTTCCATCAGAAAAAATGCTAGCTGGCTTGATAGCTTGATAAATGTGAGAGGTTTTAATTGCATTTCACAATGTAAGATGGTGAAAGAGGGATGAAACGAAGGAATATGTTAGGGGTAGGGATGAAAAAATCCCATTTAGTACAGCTTTGTTTCAGTTTAGAAACTGCAAACCGGACATGCCCCTATCCACATCAACGGGACTGAAGTGGAAAGGGTCAGTAACTTTAAATTCCTTGGTGTCCATATCACCGAGGACCTCACATGGTCTCTCAACACCACCTGTCTGATCAAGAAAGCGCAACAGCGCCTGTACTTCCTAAGACGGTTGAAGAAGGCTAAGATATGTCCCCAGATCCTCACTAACTTTTACAGATGCACTACAGAAAGCACACTGACAGGCTGCATCACAGTGTGGTATGGCAACTGCAGTGCTGCTGACCGCAAAGCCCTGCAGCGGGTGGTGAAAACTGCCCAGTCCATCACTGGGGTTACCCTCCCATCTATCCAGGACATTTATGACAGACGGTGCTTGAGGAAAGCTCTAAGCATAATCAAAGACCCCACAAACCCCAGCTACAGACTTTATGATCTGCTACCATCTGGAAAACGGTACCGGAGCATTCGGGCCCAGACTACCAGACTCAGAGACAGTTTTTACCCCCGCACTATCAAACTGTTAAATTCCCAGCCTTTCTCACTCTCACTCTCACCTCACCTCTTACCTATGATCTGAACCTCACAGTGCCTTCTTCCTTTCTTTCTTTCTCACCAAAAACCCAAACACACATTGAAAATCTACCTCTACCATACATGTCAAAAGCTCACTCCCCATAATTTCTATCCCTTTATTTTATTCTGTTGATGCATATTTTTGCACATAACCTATTACCTTTTTGTTGTTTTGCACATTGCCTGTTGTTGTTTTTTGCACATTGCCTGTTGTTGTTTTTTGCACACTGCCTGTTGTCTCTGTCTTTCTTTTGCTACACAATTGTATTTTTGTTGTTGTTGTTGTTTTTTCTCTTTGTACTACTTATGGCCGAGAGCTAGCTAAATAGCATTTCGTTATACCATATACCATGTATATGAGTGTAATGACAATAAACTTGAACTTGAACTTTAAGTAACACAGCAACTTTGATACTCATTTTTGAAAAACAGAGTACTAAAATGATTAACTTTTAATGGAAGGATAAAAGAAAGAAGTGATAAATGACTTGAAATAGAAGAGGTATATAAGCAAAAAAATGGAAAAGCCATTTATCTTAAGACTTCTTATTTTTGCTGAGTGAGCAGGCAGAGGCTGGTTGAGGGTGCAAGGAGGAGCGGAGAGCAGGGACAGTCCTTGAAAAGAAGAGGAAGTGTACTGATGTTAACACACCCATTAACAAAACGTAACAAACAAAATATTAACAAAATGTAAATCGGGTGATGTCTGCCACGGTTTGTCCATCCTGCCCGTTCTGACACCAATGTAACGCATTCAGTTTCTTTCAGGACAAAGGACTAGTGGAGACGCGATAACTTAACCAAGCGACTGTTTTATTGTTTTATCGAAACCACACAAAACCAAACACAGGATATACACACACATGAGGAGACTGACGGAACACATCTTTAGGGTGGTAATTACTTAACAGGCTATACGCTATTAAGGCTACACAGGACACTAGAACTACTATGACATTATTTATACATGTAGGGTCAGCTGCTGGTCATCGTGCTGACCTTCAGACTCTCCCCGGCTACAACTCCCAGCATGCCCAGCGGTACTATGAGTGCCTAGGGGCGCTTCCTCCTCACCACCGGGTGAGGGCGTTACAATATTATATGCACACATATACTACATACGTACAGTATACTGTAGTCGAGTGTGGTAGATAAAACACATACAAATGAATGACCTGTAAAAATTGTCATGAACCTCTCTAAAAAGATACTGATGTTTTACTGTCGCCATATTGCAGACACACAGAGCCTGAGCACTGGTTCACACCTACCTCACAGGTTGGAACTGGGCTACAGAATCACAGCCGGGATAAGGATCTCAAGGATGTTTATTGTAAGGTTTTCACTTAATAAATCATTTACAAACAAATGAACATGGAAATATAAATAAGCTGCGTGATACAGCTTTATAGTTCTCTGTCATATGACAGATACTGTTTAATTATTTAAAAAAATTTCAGCATGTGTGGCTACATTTTTGTAACTTGTTCCTGGTGTAAATGAGAGAAACGAGAGAGCTGCGCGTATAGAACTCACACGCTGGCGTCAGTATTTTAGATGTTCTCTCGCGAACAAGTAGTAACTGACGTAACGGACATTTACTGTGCCAGCCGGCATCGCTGTAGCTAGCAGAACAATATGTACGCACCTTTAGTTTTTCACAATGGCTCCACAGATGTGGGCAAGCTAAAGGTGATGGAGGGAGAATACTACCGGATGAGCACGACAGAAAATCCATGGTGTGCTGGATAAACCCTAAACTCGTCAGGAAGACGGCTCGGCTCACGCTGCCACTGTGCCTAAGACAGGCTCTTAAGTGATTACTAGCTAACAGCTAACATTACTTTGTGTCCTTAGCTCTAGGTTAACACTACTTAGTCCCAGCATCAATTGTAGTGAACTTTCGGGTTCTTCAAACATTGCTAACTTAGAGGAAATGGACCCACTTTAGTAAGGGTTAGTTATCGATAATTATTGTATCTATTTTAATCAATTGCTAGCTTGAATAGAGTTTGCTACTGATCATTTCCTGTAAGGTTAGCTAACTCTTTAGACGGCGACCTCATCACTCTACCCATAGTAGAGTAGTCTAAGGTTCGTTGTATAGGGTTAAGTGTGTTACAGAGTGTCATCTCCTACAGATGACAAGGCTGAACTCATTGAAATAAGGAACAGGCTGATAAGCACAGAGGAATTCAGACGACATTGTATTAAGAAGACAAAAGTGTTTAACAATGAGTCCACCGAGGTACACTAATTAAAAAAAAAAACACTTAACCTTAACTTAACGTCACCGACCTCTTTATTAGAAACACCTACACTTACTGGTCACTTCATTAGGTAGGCAGATGAGCTAGAGTCTATAACTGTATACCTACAAGGTGTTTTTAATAGGTAGGTGTTTCTAATAAAGTGGTCAGTGAGTGTAAATCTAATGGTCTAATTCCAGTTTTGTTCTCAGGAGAGTGCACCATTAAAAAAGAAAAAAATAAAGCCCACATCAAACTCTTGCAGAACCATCCTGCAGAAGTATAAAGAAAGTCAACATCAGGTGACTGAATTGACCATAGGCTACATAATTGGTCATAAATATTATGTTATTGTAATAGTCATTTGTCACAGGCCACTGAGTAAAGGCATATATTTTACCTAACAGGCTTGTGAACAAAAGAAGGATGAAGAGGAAGAAAATGTGATGGTGCAAAGTCTTAAAGTCAAAATAGTCCAGCTTGAGGAGGAAAATATGAACCTCAGACAGGCATTAAGTATGATTAAAAGTATGTTATTTTTTCGTTTGTTTATTCAGTATCATACATGGTCATATCAGCTGATAAAAACGAGCTATTATGAATGTTCCTGTAGCCTTCCATGCCAGCAATTGTTTGGGACTTACTTGTCCAGTGTGATATTAATTTACTGTAATTATCTTCAGATTTGCCTGAGATGGTGATTTCATTGAAGAATTTAATTTCATCCCTCCTGGCTCCCCTAACTTCAGTCTTTTCCAGAAACAATGTCCCCAAACTCCTTCTCCCCATACAGTACTTCTACCACCAAACACAGATGTCCGGTAGATATGATTAATATTGTCACACCCTGTACATCTAGAGGGCACTCTACTTCAGCCCTGTTCCTAGTTCCCTGTGATTATTCATGTCTTTCTGGTGTGCCTTGTTGTGTAGCATAGTTACTTCTTATGTGTGCTCTGCTCCTGGCTCAGCATTGAGGTTCAGATGTCCTGAGACCCGCCTAGCACCAGGTCGCCCCATGTCTGTGGCCTGAGGGCATAGGTTTCTACCCCGACATCGTCTGACCCCCTGAGCCTGGGCTAGCCCCCGTGTTGCCCCTTTTACTGCTACGCATGGGGTCTCTACTGCTCTCCTTGTCACTCCACGTCTTGCCCTTCCGACATCCGTGACAAGGGCCGGCTGACTCTAAAAGAGACCGAACCCACCGGCAGCGCACATACGGAGCCTGAGCAACTCCTGTGTGCGACAGGTGGCCACAGCCCTTACCAGGGCTACTCAGTAGTGGTCCCGCCGGTAGAACTGGGGCGCCCAGCGGATGCCCCAGAGAGAAGATGCCCTTCCTGCCGGAGCTGGTCAGCTATTCCCACACCCGCCGGCGCGGGTGCGACCCAGTCACTACGACGGGGAATCGCCTTGGGAAACCTACGAGGCGCAGTTCCAGCTTGCGGCCCGGATGAATGGCTGGAGCCGGGCAGAGATGGCCGGCCACCTGGCAGCGGCGCTGGAAGGAGCGGCCTGCCAGGTGCTCCTGTATGTCCCGGAGGAGGACTGAGGCGAATACGCGGCGCTGGCAGCAGCTCTCCGGCTGCGCTTCGGCGTGGAGGAAGCGCCGGACCTGATGCGGGAGAGGCTGGCCCTGCGGCGGCGCCGACCAGGAGAGCGACTGGGCCCGGTCGCCGCTGATGTCATGTTCTCAAGGCCCTCTCACCCGAGGAGCTGCGGTGCCATGTACAGCTGGCCGCGCCGGCCTCGCTGGAGCAGGCCTTGGCCCTTGCTACATGGGCTGAGGCCGTGTTTGGGGTGGCTGGAAGCGCCAGCAGATGCAGTGCGCCCTGCCGGCTGACAGAGGCGGCGACGGAGGAGTCCAGCAAGGGGGAAGAGGAGCCAGCCCGTGCAGCGACCCCCCCGGAACAGCCCCGCACGCTGTTTTGCGAATGCTGCGGGAAGAGGGGACACTGAGCCCGGTACTGCCAGGCACCCGAACCTCACACTCCTCGATCGGCATCAGGAATACGGGAACTGGGTGGCTCAGCGCGGGGACGGCCGCCCTTGAACACCTCAACCCCCGCTCCGGAGAGCGCTGTGAAGAGCGGCGCCCCTCACGCCACTGTGGGGCGAGTCGGCTGTAGCCGTGGCCTGTCCCTCCACTGCCGAATCGAGGACCAACCCTGCCTGCTCCTGCTCGACACCGGTTCATCGGTAACCCTACTCCGGCCGGGCGTCCTCCCCGACACCGAGAGCACCAAGCCCCCCAGGATGGGAGGCCTCCAGCCTGCGGCTAAGGACCGTGACAGGACAGCTCGCTGCAGTCCGGGTGAAACAGGTGCTTGCCTTCCGTCTAGGTACAGCGACGGTGCGCCACCCCTGCTACCTCACACCTATCCAGGAGGACTGCATCCTGGGGCTGGACCTACTGCAGCGAGTGGGGGGCAGGAATTGGTGTAGCAGGGGGAGCGACTTCACCTGGTGGAGGGCAGGCCCGGCGAAGGCGGAATGACGCGGGCTTACCAGAGCCAGGGGAAAAAGAGGCAGTGGCGGAGGCGGCAGTCGCCGGGGCAGACCGGGTCTGCGAGCCAGGGAGCGAGCATGCCGGATCCTGCCCCCAAGTCACCCGGGGGGCCAGACAAGGCGGCGGCAGAAAGGGCCGAGCGTTGCATGGAAGCGAAGTGCGCCATTGAGGACCTCTACCAGCGAAGCTGTGAGGACCTCAATCAGGACCAGTGGCAGCGGCTCCAGGCGCTACTCGCCCAGAATGAGGACCTCTTTGCGGCGAGAGATGAGGACTGCACCCGCACTGCCCTGGTCCAACACGAAATCAACACGCTCGGCAACGCTCGGCCCATCCACATCCCACCGGGACGCATGGCACATGCCAAGTGGACCGCCTCTGAGGAAAAGATCCGGGAGATGGCCGCAGCGGTGGTGATTGAGCCCTCCGCGAGCCCGTGGTCACCACCAGCTGTACTGGTCCGAAAAAAAGACGGCTCGTGGGGGTTCTGCGTCAACTACCGCAAGCTGAACGAGGTCACCCGGAAGGATTCCTACCCCCTGCCGAGGATAGACGACGCCTTGGACTACAACACCGGGTCGACCTGGTTCAGCTCCCTGGACCTCCGCTGCAGCTACTGGCAGGTACCGCTCGCTCCCGATGCTCGCCCGAAGACGGCCTTTTCCATCGGCCAGGGCCTCTGGCAGTTTACTGTCATGCCCTTTGGCCTGTGCAATGCCCCGGCGACGTTCGAGAGGCTGATGGAGAGGGTGCTGGCATCGGTCCCGCAGAACCAGTGTGTGCTGTATCTGGACGATCTGCTGGTTCATGCCCGGAGTTTCGATCAGGCCTTGACAAACCTCCAGGCGGTGCTGGCCTGAGGCTCAATCCCCGCACGTGCGAGCTCCTGCGGTGGGAGGTGACCTTTCTGGGACATGTTGTTGGACCGCGAGGGGTGGCTACAGACCCAGGTAAGGTCGCTGCAGTGAGGGGTTGGCCAACTCCCCGCACCGTCGCGGAGCTGCGCAGTTTTCTGGGGTTGGCCTCATATTACCGGAGGTTCGTCCGGGACTTTGCCAGCGTCGCTGCCTCGCTGCACCGCCTCACCGACAAGGGCCGCTGTTTCGACTGGGACTCGGGCTGTGAGACAGCTTTCAGCCGGTTACGTGACGCTCTGGTGGGGGCCCCCGTGCTGGCCTACCCCGACCCGCGGTTACTGTATATCCTAGATACCGACGCGAGTGACTCGGGGGTGGGCGCGGTGTTGGCGCAGGAGGTGCCAGATGGTGCGATGGATAGAGGTCCTGCAGGAGTACGACTTCACTGTCGTGCACCGTGCGGGATCTCACCATCTCAATGCCGACGCTCTCTCGCAGCGCCCCTGGGAGGCTGCGGACTGCCACTACTGCGCCCGGCGGGAGCAACGTGAGGGGGCCATCCGTACCGAAATGGAGGCGAGCGCCGCGGCCACGGCCCTGGAGGGGCCGCTGGGGGTGGGCCTGTCAGACCTGGTGCAGCGACAGGTAGCTGATCCTGATGTGGGGCCGGTGCTCCGCTGGAAGGCATCCCTGCCGTAGCTAGGCTTGAAAGCTAATTGCTGTCTCCTGCTTTTGTTGCATGTTAAACCTCACAATAACTGATGGTTTTAAGATATTAATCTTGTTAAAATAACTGGTGTCTTTACTAGGGGATCAATGCTGATCTAAAATTACTACTGTCATTACTACGCCTATATAGAAGTGTAAAATGAAACGGTTTAATGAAAGCCCACAGTTTAGGATTTTAAGAATCCCCCCCCCCCCATTTCAGGTGTAGCTTCCGTGACTATTGAGGTCCCTGGAATATCACTTCCATTTCAGGTGAAAAACTTTCCAGAATTGTCAATTCCCGTCTCCGCACCTAACAAAGACTCCAAACCTGCTCAGGCAAAGGACAACCCAGCAGGTAGTTGTGGAGCAGAGGAGAGGCAGGCTTTATTCATTTAATTTTTTTGCAAAGATTTGAATGTTGTTTGATGCTAATAGTGCGTTTTTGTATATTTTTATTTGCAGTGAGGGAAGGCTTCAGCGTGCCCAAGATTGTCAGTTTCGCCTCACTGGTATCCTCGAAGAAAGCTGCCGACAAAAAGGAGCATTCAACGCATTCCAGACAAGCACAGAGCCTTCCAGCCTCTGAGCTCCTCCTTGGATTGTGGTCTGGAGCTCAAAAAGGATCAGGCTC
Source organism: Atractosteus spatula (assembly GCF_055471065.1). NCBI lineage: Eukaryota > Metazoa > Chordata > Actinopteri > Semionotiformes > Lepisosteidae > Atractosteus > Atractosteus spatula. The sequence continues at coordinate 62,080 of NW_028296737.1, read as the reverse complement.
CCTCAGGCACGGCCGAGCAGGGGGATGCCCCAAAGTGTTCATCAGCTCCAGTGTCGCATGAATGGAAAGAAGAGGGCCTCAACGATGGGGAGATACCAGAAGATTGGGTCATGCTCATCCGCAACACACGGGAGACCGCCGATGACGTGGACGACCCGGAGGATGGGGAGAAGAGTGGTAGATCAGGTAGATCAGGTGGGCTCCTATCAGTGGGCTTTCCCTGGTAGGAGACCTAGCCTCAAGCCAGGAGGACGAAGACGATGACGATGACGAGGATGAGGATTCAGAGAATGAGACTTTGACATCGAAGCAAGGGGCAGAGCTGTCAGAGGAGGAGGGCAGCTCCAAGCAAGGGGAGGGTGGGGCTGAACCAGATGAGGACAGTGCTCTCAGCCCCCTCTTCTTACAGCTGGACGAGGATCTGCTCAAGTCCAAGGATTTTAGTCATGTCAAGAACAAACCAAAGTTGGCAAAGGGGGATTTTGTGAAGAGTGTTATTGGATCCGAGCTCTTAGATTCAGTTCCTAAGAGTAACAGGGTGGCCAATGGCTGTGGCCAACAGAGCCCACCCCAGTCTGGCAAGGGGGGCTCCCTCATGCCTCCCCCTTTGCTGCAGATGAAAGCTGGCATTGCCCCTGCAGCGGCAGCCAGCTCCAGAGGCAGTAGTAATGATGGTGAAGTTGAGAGCAGATGGGGCAGAAGTTGAGAGCAATTAACGTTTATGCTCCGACGGAACCCTCTATCCGGAAGGAAGTGTTTGCTGACCTGGCCAGCTGCTGCACCACCAACAGACAGGTGGTACTCGGCGGGGACTTCAACGTCGACCGGGAGAAGGGGAGCGACGCTAGCTCGGCAGAGCTGGAGTCGCTACTCAAGCAGTTCTCCCTGGTAGACGGCTTCAGACGGTGCCGCCCTTAACGACGCCGGAATGATGTTGAAAAACTCCCGGGGAGTGTGCAGCCGCCTGGACTACATCTTTCTGCACACGACCTGCTCCCTGGAGTCGGCGACGGTGTCCCCGGCGTGGTATTCCGACCACGAGCGCTTGACGGTGGTGGCTAACACCAACCTGCCTGCATTCAGGCGTGGGTACTGGAAGCTGAACCGGGAGATACTAGAGGAAGACGACTTCAGGGCACTGTTCCGTAAAGACTACGCGAGCTGGGTCGATTTGAGAGACGGCTACAGCTCTGTGGTGGAATGGTGGGAGTCGGTGAAGGACAGGACCCGAACCCTGGCGCAGACGTACTGCAGACGGAAGGTGGCCAGGGAGAGAAAGGAAGCTGCACAACTCCAGAGACAACTAGAGGAGGAGTACAGCTCGGCTAATGGGGGAGGAGCCTTCAATTCAGCCCAGGCACGGGACCTGAAGGAGAGGCTCCGCAAACTGCACACCGAGAAAGCCAAGGCTTTCCTGGTAAAGGCACAAAGGGAGCATTATGAAAATAATGAAACCTGTTCCTCTTATTTCTTCAATCAGGTCCGAGGAGCCCAGAAAAAGAGGGTGATCCACGGCCTGAGACGGGGAGATGGAGAGGAAGTGCTGGACGAGAGCGACAAGGTAGAAGTGGCCACCGCTTTCTACACAGAGCTCTTTTCAGAAAAGCAGACGGAGGTGGAGGCAGGCGATGCTTTTCTGGAGGGGCTGAAGGCACGAGTACCGGAGGAGGTGAGGGAGGACTTGGAGGGTCCGATCACGGCCGAGGAGCTGAAGGCGGCGCTCTTGTCCATGGAGAATGGCAAGGTGCCGGGGCCGGACGGACTCCCCACGGAATTCTACACCTGCTTCTGGAACACCCTGGCGGCAGATCTGGTGGAAGTGGCGCAGGAGATCTTCCGCCGGGGGAAACTCGGAGACACCATGAGGGAGGGCGTCATCTCCCTGCTCTTCAAGGGAGGAGACGCCGCCGACCTCAAAAACTGGAGGCCGATCACGATGCTCTGCGTGGACGTAAAGATCCCGTCCAAGCTCCTGACCGGCAGACTGAGAACCGCCCTCCCCCACATCATCCACAGCGACCAGACGTGTGGGGTGGAAGGGCGATCCGTCAGCTGGAACCTCCAGCTGACCAGAGACGCCATCGCCTGGGCTGAGGACCGGAACGTGCCCATGATGGTGGTCAGCCTGGACCAGGAGAAAGCCTTCGACGTGGGCAGCAGAGTGAACGTGAATGGAAACCTGGGGGATATCATTCCCCAGGAATCCGGAGTACGACAAGGCTGTCCCCTTTCACCCCTTCTCTATGTTCTCTTCACAGAGCCCTTAGCAGAGGCGGTGAGACAGGACCCTGTCATCAACGGCCTGGAAATACCGGGAGGCGCGGGGGAAACCCTGAAGATCTCCCAGTACGCCGACGACACAACGCTGTTCCTGTGGTCGGACAGGGGGTTGAGGAGGGCCCTGCAGGTCATGGAGCAATACTCCAGAGCCTCGGGGTCGAAGCTCAACCGCCGAAAGAGCAAACTGAAGTTCTTCGGGCCCTGGAAGCACAGGACTACGGCGCCGGAGGGTCTCGAGCTCTGCACGGAGCCCCTCAAAATACTGGGGGTTTCCTTCCAGAGCCAGGACAACGAGACCAACAACTGGACCGAGAGGATCGCCAAGGTGAACGCGAAGCTGGGTCTGTGGAAAACGCGGTCGCTGTCCTACACAGGGAAAGTGATGGTGTTGAAAGCAGACATCCTGCCGGCTTTGGTTTACCTGGCGGTGGTGTACCCGCTGCCGGCCAGACTCAGACGAGCACTGCAAGGGTTGATCTTCGGCTTCGTCTGGGGCGGCAGGTACGAGTGCATCACGAGGAACCGGATGTATCAGCCGGTCGAGGAAGGGGGTCGAGATGTCCCACATTTCCCCCTGAAACTCGACTGCATCTTCTTCTGCAACCTCTGTCGGGCGCTGCGGGATCCCATCGGCCACAAGTACCAGTACTTTGTCAGGCTGTGGCTCTCCATCCCGATGAGGCACTTGGTCCAGTGGTCAAACACCGGGCCCAAGGCAGAGAGGCGACCGGAGTTCTACACCCACGCTGTCAAGTGGAGCAGGAGGTATGAGGCCACGAGACAGCCAGAGCTCTGCACCAACCACAGAGCTCTGTACAAAGAGGTGAGGGGGCATCTGGTCGCCAACGAACTGAAGGACCTCAACTGGATGGCCGTACACAAGAGACTGGCTACCACAGAGATCCTCTACAGACACTCGTTCTCCAGGAATCCGCATTGCCCCCGGGACACGTGTTTCGTCGAGGAGACTCAGGAGCACGTGTTCTGGAGCTGCCCCTTCGCCAAGGCGGTGTGGGGCAGAATGGACAACACTATGCAACTTCTGGGAACGGGTGCGGTGCTCAGTTACCAGTACATTCTGCTGGGGCTGGCACCTACCAGAGTAGACAAGGGGACGCAGTTCCTGATGTGGCTGCTGCTGTCCCTCACAAAAAAAGGCCTGTGGGATGCAAGGAACAATCTCATCCGGCACAACATCAAGTGGGGAGCGAGAGAGCTGGAAGAGAGGATCCTGGCGGACCACAGGAGGAGGATGAAGCGCGACGTAGCCAAATGGGGTTTCCCCACGGCGAGGGAGCGCTGGAAAGGACTATGGACCCTGTACAGGGATTAACGGACAACAGCAAGTGGTAGGGTTTGGAGGGACTCTCATAATAGCGCAAATCCGCCCACACTTGCAATGATTGATAACGGACAATCACCGCCGTTCCGCCGTTGTTTTTATTATGTGGAGTATCAATATGTGTGAGATGTTTCTTTCTGAGATGTTTTTTTTTTTTCGGAATAAAGTAATGATGGCGAAGTCTCCTGGAGGCCTATGCCCAGGTTGGCCCCCCTTGGACTGAAAACGAGTAGTAACCCTTCTTTGGACAGGTTGTCATTAAGTTCTAAAGCCATGAAATCACTGGCTCCTGTAAATCTAAGTAAAGATGGTTCACCCCACCCATCCTCATAGTAGTCCTCAATTATGTGCAGAAAAATCAGGGAGAATTATACTGTTGGTTTTTCTTTGAAAGACTTGTTAATTTGTATATACAGATGCAGCCATTCAAAACAAGCAGGCGATACAGCATTATTTTGCGGTGTGCTTCTCACGGTGTAACGCAAGTTACCGTATATTCTCGTATAGTACCGCATGATACCGCAAATAAAATAATAGTATCTGGAATTTCCGCAAGGTGGAGCTAATAAAGCTCAACCTCTCATGTTTGAGCTGTTGCCATCAAAGTCTTTAACAAAGATATTACTAATAGTATTTATAATGAATGACCTTGGACAAGCTGTAAACTCAAAGTATTGCCCTGGTCCACATTCTTTTTTTCATTGACCGTCTTTGTAAAAGTAACACCACAGCATTTCGTTGATCCAATCACGCATTTGTTTCCAATCGTGCAAAGTACAGTAATTTTTGAGAATCACCGATTCACCATGCCTTTCACATGCTCATAAAAGATATTGATTTAGGAACATAAACATATTACTGTATGCAAAACTGTACTGTATACAGTATGTATATGTATATTTAATGTCTTTACTGTGCCCGTTTAACTATTGAATATTTATATGGAATTTTACCACTGAAGGGAAATCTTAGTAGCTGAGCATAAAAAAGAATAGGAGCATAACACATGTGAAGACCATAAACGATATTAATTTTGGAACATAAACATACAGTATTACAGTATGTAAACTGTATATGGCTGGTCTCGGTACTTTAAAGAAAAAATGCACACCAGTATTCCATTTCTCCCTAAACATTTTAAGCATCAAAGTCTTTAACTAACATGTGAAATAACGTGTGTATAAAAAGTGGTAGTTTTAAGCTTTTCTGCGAATACGCTCGATACCGGAGCAAACAAGCATACTTTTAGAATTGGATTAATAGGGATTATAATATGGAATCGCGTATCTAAAGAAATTAATAACGATAGAATTATATTCATGTACTACAACACAATAGTACACGCTGTTCAATGTCTGTTGATACTGTTTGTGTAGGGCTGTTTCACCATTCCTCATTTGACCTTGTGGGTGGTACTATGGTCTAGGTGCCCGACTTGTAAACCACAGGTTGGGTGTTCAAATCTAGCCTGTGCCGTGACTTTTCTTTTAACAAACATTTCTTTGAAAAAATAGAATACCAATATTATGGACAATTAATTGACAATAAATATACAAAAGCACATATTAAATTTGGGAAATTTGGTTTCAAAAGTCCTCATATCAACGATGCCTATACTGTTTTCCTCTACAGTATGCTAATCTATTGTAGCGCATTCGCCCCGGGCAGCGGCCGAAGAGCGCCCAGCTGGGGTACGGGGTGAGGGGCAGGACAGGAGTGGAAGTGGTCAGGGTGGGGTATAGGAAGGCCGCTGACCAGTGCAGCTGTCCCACAGTGAAACGGGCGTACAGTCTGGGGAGATCACCCGTTTTCCATGTAAATGGTTCTGCACCCCTGGGTGTTTCTCTCTCTCTCGCTCGTTCGCTCGCTCTCCCTCTCTCTCTCTCTCTCGCTCGCCCTCCCCCCCCCTCTCAATTTTCAATTCAATAAAATAATGAAATTCACGTGAAACAAAACAAAAAATAACATTAATATAAAATCTACAGACATATTACAGACATTTACAACAATGACATATTATAAAATATTTACATATACTGTAGACAGAAGGAGCATTATTGGGAGACAGACTCACTGTTCCTCTCTCTCTCTCTCACTTGTCGTGTGTCTCTCTCTGGTCGGGGCGTGGGAGAGCTCGCTGGCAGGTGGTGACGGAAAAGAAAATAAAGGCAGCTTTTAACTCCGCAAGTCTGAGTTTTTGTGTCCGTCCTATCCGAACCCGAAATCATTACACCATCATTCTGTCCATCGAAAACCTGTTTATATGTGACCTTTCAGAACACCTATCTGTTTTCTTCCTAGCACAATTAATGAGCACTCTGTGATTAAATTAATTCTCATTACATTATCATTCTCACTGTGCATAACAAGGAAGATTAATAAACATAAGGTTGTTTAATGACAAACTATTGTATATCTCATGGCTAAATAGTCAAGTCTAGCCAAAAGAGAAAACATCGACTTTATTTAAACTCCAGCGAAAGTATTAATGGTTTTTAATTACCATACTTTTATGGTACATGACTTTGCTAAAATGTATTTAAAAATAAAAACGATTACGAACGCCAGCAGAGAGAGAGAGAGACACACACAGTTTTTCATTGTCAAAAAGTAATTTTGTTTTACTTTGTCAGCACCCAGACAAACGCAAACGCGTTTTTAATCAAATGCTTTTAATCATTCTTAATCTGACTCACATAACTCACATTCCCAAATGCCCCCCACCCCGCTCAACAATCCTAGGAAGAACACGAAACAGCCTGTTAATAAAATTGTTGCAATTTTGTTCGGTCACTTCTTCCTCCCAAAACTTGTAGATCGCAGTGATAAGTTCTTGCTTTGTGCTGGGTTTAGCAGTTTTCCGACCATAGTCTTTCAGCGAATGCCAAACCATCTATTGGATTTAAATCTGGGGATTCGGCTGGAGTTTTCGCCCAGTTCACTCCTTCTGCTATAAGCCTCGCCCTTGCTGCTGTGTGTTTCGGATCGTTGTCTTGAAAGTGACAGTGCCTTTATCCAAAGTGACACAGCTGGATGAGCTCCACCAGTCAGGACAGGCAAATAAGATACACTTTACAGGCATTTACAACAGCGACATATCATAAAAAATTTGCACATATTGTTAAATTATTACTTGTTTTTCAGGAAGTTAAAAAAACACTTGAATTACTTATCCAGTCTCTCGAAATAAAATTATTTTTCAAGAAATGTAATGCAAGATGCTTTCTAACGCTGGGAAATGTGTTTTTTCTTAATCTAACATTGATAGATTAAAAAATCATTCCTAATAGAAATTATTTACCTGCATAAACTTATAAAGGTTGTATTTTCGCACAGTGAAGAGGTCTTTTTTAGTTATACAGTAGTTGTGCAAGCTCTGGTGACTGTATCTTTTTTGATGAGTTTCAAAGGACAAACACAGCTGTATGAGCTCCACCGGTCAGGACAGGAGGCTCTACTGTACACAGAGAGGGGCAGGAGGGGGAAACAACCTGATGCCCTGGCTGATACCCTGGCCTGTGTCTCCAGACACAGCTGGATGAGCTCCAGCAGTAAGGACAGGCAAATAAGATACACTCTAAAGACATTCACAACAGCGACATATCATAAAACATTTGCACATATTGTTAAATTATTACTTGTTTTTCAGGAAGTTAAAAAACACTTGAATTACTTATCCAGTCTCTCAAAATAAAATGATTTTTAAGCAATGTAATGCAGGATGCTTTCAAACGTCGGGCAATGTGTTTTTTCTCAAAATTTTATTTTTATTTATTTTAGACTGGATAAGTAATTCAAGTGTTTTTTAACTTCCTGAAACGGTGATTAAAAACCATTAATACTTTCGTTGGAGTTTAAATAAAGTTGATGTTTTCTCTTTTGGCTAGACTTGACTATTTAGCCATGAGATTATGTTTATGTTTATTAATCTTCCTTGTTATGCACTGAGAATGATAAGCACCCCACAGCGCCTGCGCGCCAGCAGATAGTGTACAGTAGAGCCTCCTGTCCTGACTGGTGGAGCTCAAACAGCTGTGTCTGGAGAGAATCCAGGGTATCAGCTTCAACCAGCTTTAGGCTGGGCAGCTTGTTCCCCCCTCCCGCCCCTCTCTGTGTACAGTAGAGCCTCCTGTCCTGAGTGGTGGAGCTCATACAGCTGTGTCTGGAGAGGGAGAGGGAGAGGGAGAGGGGTGCAGAACTAGGGAACTATTTACATGGAAAACGGGCGATCTCCCCAGCCTGTACGCCCCTTTCACTGTGTGACAGCTGCAATAGTCAGCGCCCTTCCTTAAACCCCACCCTGACCACTCCTGTCCTGCCCCTCACAGGGCACCCCAGCCGGGCGCTCTTCAGCTGCCCCCTGGGGCGAATGCGCTACAATACTAAAAATAAGATACACTCTGCAGACATTCACAACAGCAACTGTCAGAAGATAGGACACAGCGACTCAGACACCCGTTGAATGGAAAGGGACACTTTAATTTTCTGTACGGCTGGCACAGCACCCCACCGCGCCCGCGCGCCAGCAGAGAGAGAGAGACACACACACCGGTTTTCATCGTCAAAAAGTGATTGTTTTTTACTTTTGTACAATTTTTTTTTTACATTCCTCTTGTCTAACAGGAATGTTTTGTTTCTGGACATACTGTTAGGAAAAGAGCGCCTCCTTCTTCGATGCATTTCATTGATCCGATCGCGAATTCTTTTCCAGTCGCATGAAGTAAGTGTTGAGAATCTCCGATTCACCATGCTACTAATGGTTTCTCGGAGATTGCAAGGCAAGGCACTTTTGCCTCTGGACCCATCGAAATTTACCGATGTGGTCCACCCCCAGTAAATTTCAAAAGTCACAAGATTTCGAAACACGAGGGCAGCGTAGCGGTCGGTTCTCGCTTTCCCATCTATACCGATGCACTGCAAGTACAACCCCCCCCTTTCTCTTGAGTGATGGGCAACAGTTGGATATCTGGGAGAATTGTTCGTCCCACTGGCGTCTGTGAATTCCGCTCTGTAAACGGTGCTTCCTGAGGGGAGATAGACGGCGGGGACAGCATCAGCCAATTCCTGCGCGGTGGTGAGCAGAGAGGTCGGGAAGGAGTGTCCTGAGGCGGTTTGTGCTCTGTGGGGGGGCAGAGATTCCGCCAGGCATTGCAACCTGTGCGGCGGGGAGAGGCACCTATCAGGAGATGAAGGTCTGTTCGGAGACAGCTGCCCTAGCATTTGACTACTGGAACATACTGTCTCCTTCTTCTGCATCTTCAGGAGTGTCTCTTACCTCCCAATTCTCCCCAGTAATGCGTCGTACTGCTCCCGCTGCTGCCAAAAAGTCTCCATACAGGTGCTGCTTCTACAGGTTGGCACCCTGGCCAGTGGCCGAGAGCAGAGACCCACAGCCTGTGGCAAAATAACATAATTCATGTAAGAAATTAAATCATACAGTAGTATTCATCAGTTGCGGAACAGAGGTCAAAATAAACTTTTCTTTTCATCCGTCTTACCGCTTTCTTTTTTACTGTCTTGGTAGTCTTCGAAAATCGTTTTCCTGTGCGGTGTTTTCCTGAAGAACAGGCTGCGAAGAAATATTTATAATTGAATGTAAAATTCAATACGGCAATAATACCTTGTAATATGCGCTATAATCGTGTATTTCAGATGAAGCCTGCTGCATTTGCTTACCCTTCGCTCTTTGCAAGCCGGGGCAGCAGAAGCACCTCGTCTCTTCCCGTAAATGGTCTTGGTCTCCATACTGTACTATGGTCACTGTAGTGCAGGCTCGCAGTTTTTTTTTGTGATGGGAACTCACCCAATCCCTTGGTGTATTTATGCTATATTTTCATGAACGGCTAGAATGTGTTTGTTGTTTTCCAATGAAAGACGGGTTCCTTTCGCCGAAGTCGTGAGACATTAGAAGCTTGCCACACCCAGACTGTTACACCAATGCATTAGCATGTTAAAGCTATTCCATTGAGGAGCCGGGTGCGATAATTGTTTTGTTCCTTGATTTTCTGATCTGCAAGGCCATTTGGCTGCAGTGAATGTGAATTCTGTGTGGTATTGCCAGATTGTGAAAAAATAAAAGTATTTTAATCAAGATGGGGGTAAGGGAGTCGTCTCTATGACACTCTCCCTTATAAAATTAACGTGAAACAAAACAAAAACTAAAAATAAGATACAATCTACAGACATTCACAACATAGACATATCATAAAACGTTTACATATATTGTTAAATTATTACTTGTTTTTCAGGAAGTTAAAAAACACTCAAATTACTCATCCAGTCTCTCGAAATTATAATTATTATAATTATTAAATTATAAAAATTATAATTATTTTTCAAGCAATGTAATGCAAGATGCTTTCTAACGTCGGGCAATGTGTTTTTTTTTAACATTGATAGATTAAAAGTCATTCCTAATAGCAATTATTTACCTGCATAAACTTATAAAGGTTGTATTTTCACACAGTGAAGAGGTCTTTTTTAGTTATACAGTAGTTGTGCAGTAGTAGCTCTGTTGAGTGTGTCTTTTTTGATGAGTTTCAAAGGGAAATGGGTTCGTATTTGTCTTCCCTGACGCAAAACAGGGTCAGGGGGCAGGGTGTGTGGGGAGGGTGCGGCTCCTGGTCTCACACTACACGACACAGAAATCAAGTTCCTGCTCTATGCAGATGACCTGGTCCTGCTGTCGCCCACAGAACAGGGGCTGCAGCAGAACCTGGCACTGCTGGAGCAGTACTGTCAGACCTGGGCGCTGACAGTCAATCTGGACAAGACCAGAGTTATGGTTTTCCAGAAGAAAGCCAGACCTCAGGGAAACAGGTACGATTCAGACTTAACAACAACACACTGGAGCACTCATCCAGCTACACATATCTCGGTGTAGCGGACGCCTTCCTCTGCGTTGTGTCAGATGAACACCCAGGGACACCAGGTAGAGGTCTGCGATTTTATTTCCTTATAGAACATAAAACACGTTGGCGTTACACATGCTAAATGTCTCTCTCTCTCCCACTTGGCGTCCACAATGCGTCTAAGAAATCATCTTATAATCATATTATATAAAATAACAGAATAATATCTAGAATATATATAATATATAATAATATAAAGAATGATACAGTAAATGGAAAACTACTCAATCTTTTCAGTGGAACCCAAGCTGTACCATCACAAATTTTCTATTTTTTTTGTATTTTTTCAGTCAGTCCTGCAAACTGCAGTGCAAAATGCAGTCAGAGCCGCAGAAAAATTCATTGGGTTTAGTTCAGTCTCTGGTTGTTATTCCGAAGGAATGTGAACTTGACATGCAATGTTCTTGTCAAGAACTCTTAATATTCTTTTTACAACTCGCAAAAGATAGGAATCGGTTCACCATCTGCACCATCTACAAATCAGACCTTAATACAAACTTTGTGATGCAAGTAAAGGCCACCAACAAGCTGTGTGCAATCTCATGGAAGGATGTTGATTCAAAATGGATTGTAATCGAATATAGACATCAGATGTACTTAATGAAGATGCCAGTGTTTGAAATAGACATGATAAAAAGTCATGATAACTAAATATTATTATTATTAAAATAGCACATTTGTATTAAAATTTTATGTACATTTTATGTACAAATAAATTAGTCTGAAATGGAAGTAGGTCTTATCTTTTTAAAGAGATTTAAAATATATTTTTTATTTTAAGAACTGGATTATTATTAATGTAATTGTATGCTTGTTTCTTTTTCTGTTACTTATTTATAGTTCCATGTTCATTTGTTTGTAAATTATTTATTAAGTTACAATAAACATCCTTGAGATTCTTATCCCGACTGTGATTCTGTAGCCCAATTCCAACTTATGAACCAGTGCTCTAGCTCTGTGTGTCTGCAATATGGCGACAGTAAAACATCAGTATCTTTTTAGAGAATTTCATGACAATTTTTACAGGTTATTCATTTGTATGTGTTTTGTCTACCACTCAGTTACAGTACATTCATTTGGCACTGTGGTAAAACAAACCATGGTACACTATGGTACACTTAAATGCACCATGGTACTATTATGGTACAATGAATGTACCATAGTGTACCAACAGATGTACTATGGTACACTACAATAGTACCATAGTACATATCACTGTGTACCATGGTACATACCGTATTGTACCACAGAGTACTACAGTATACCATGGTAAAAGTTCTTATGGGTTGAGTGAGGTCAAGTATTTCTTTAATAATAGTATCTTCTTTAATTCTTTTAGAATTATCTAAATCTTTACTACTTTTAATTGCATGTTGTCTTATTTTAAACTGAATAAATTCCCAATTCCTAGAAAATGATTTATCCCATGAAGCTTCTTCATAACTCTTTATAAGAATTGAAGTAGCATCCTTAACAAATTGTTCAGCATCCAAGAGATTCTTGTTAAACTTCCAGTGAATTGAGTTTTTAAGGTTTCAAAGGACTAGACCTATAAACCGATAAAAAGATCCCCTTGTGATCAGTCAATACTGTGGGAATCATATTAACATCACTAGTTAGACTTTCTAACTCTTTCTAAATCAACCAAAGATCAATTATTGTCTTACTTCGGGGTTCAGACATCTCCAAATATCAATTACCCCCAAACCCACACACAAGATTTCCAATTCCACTGACTCCAAACTACTATTAACCCTTTGGGGCCATCTATCTAAAGACTCATTAGGTACAGTATTAAAATCTCCTCCCAACATTATCTTTGCTTCAGAGAATCTATCTGAATCCAATTTTATATTCATCTCAATTGTGCAGATTCACCACCATCACTGCCCTTCCTCTGCGTTGTGTTGTGGAATCAGATAAATGACTCTGACCAGGAGAGCACAGTAAAAAAGTAAAGCCCACATGAGACAGGCTCCTCCTGGTTCGTCTGACGAGGGTCGACCTAAAGAACCACAAAAAAAAAATCATCACATATAACCAAACTTAATTATATGATTACAGCTCCCACTCCACAATCTTATTTTAAACACAAATACTAAATGATAACGGATATATACAACAAAGATCAGCACACAGCAGAGACAGCGATCTTACCAGGAGTGCGCTCCCAGGCGGGACAGAGAGCGATCAGTGGGAAACGGGCTCTTTTAACAACTTTCCTGCACGGAAACCCCCAACCCCAAGGTTAACTTATGGTACACTAATTAATATAAATTATATATCCTTCCCAACCCCACCGGGAAACCTACAGTGAAGAGAGGGAGGGGCTGGAGAGCAGGAGCTCCGCTCAGGGCAACGCAGTGAGGAGAGGGAGGGGCAGGAGAGCAGGAGCTCCACGCAGTGAGGAGAGGGAGGGCGGGAGAGCAGGAGCTCCGCTCAGGGCCGCGCAGTGAGGAGACAGTGAGGAGAGGGAGGGCGGGAGAGCAGAATCTCTTCTCAGGGTTGTGGCAGCGTGGCACAGTGATGAGTGGGAGGAAAAACCGTGGAGCCCTGTGTCATCTGCCAGAGCCGCCCCAAGGACGGCTTCTTCGCCCACAGCTGCTCTGGCCACCTCATGGCCTGCTACTCTTACGCCAGCAAGGCGTGTCTGGTGTGCAGGCGGCCCATCCAGGCCGTGGTCTTCACCTACTGCAGCTGAGAGGACGCCTCAGTGAGCTGAATTCCTCTCAGGGTCTGGGAGAGGCTTGAGTTCATGTAGATGTACAATTGGCAGAGGCAACATTGACAGTGAGCTGTTTCTGGACTGAACAGTAAACTGATACATCTGTTCTTTTTACAAATGTTTTTGGGCAATATATGCCAGGGACCTGTGCAATACATTTATATTTATATTCATATTGTGCAATATGACTTTTTTGTGTACTGTACTGTTCTGGATTGTTCTTTGTGTGTTCTGGACTGTGAGTAACTCTTCTTAGTGCACATCTCACTTTACTAATTGTATTGTATTATTATTGTATCATTCATTACACTGTTACAGTGTTGTCTGTGTTAAGCTGCTGTTGCACTGCAAACTCTCTCATGAGATCAATAAAGTATCTATGTGACCTGGTGGTGAATAGCTGTCTGTTATGCCACGTCCAGTAGATGGCGCTGCCTCTTAGATAGCGGTGTCTCTTAGTTCCTGCCAGGAAATTTCAGCTTTCTGCGCAGGTGGAAGCAGTGTGTTACAGTTGGAAAAAAACAACTGCTGCAGAGAGTTGTAATGGTAAATACTGTGTTATTTTCCTATTTACACCCTAAATGAGGTCTCAAATCAAAAGTATTAACAAGTATAAAGGTGTATTTCATAAACAAGATTAGTAAAATAGATGTTAGATTTTAACCGAGTGGACTGAAGCCGTAGCCTGAATTTCTAGACATCTACTTGGGCTAGGAAAATCTGTTTACTCATTTGTAAGTAATGTTTTTTCTATGTTCCTTGTATTTTATGTTCCTTATACTTTACCGAGACTTATGTTTAGTTGTGAAATGGGTATAGCACCGTTTGTCAAGTGTATGCCATTGTAAGAGTATTATTCAATTTTCCATTGTAATGTAGTTCTCAGTGAGGGTAGAGCCGAGAGGTGACCTGCGCAGCCTGTGAGCGGCCTATTTTTACTCGCGTTGCGTGGCGAGTTATTTCAATTTAAACTGCAATGTAATTCATTTTCTTGTTCAGTGTAGATGTGATTTTGTAACGGTTAGATGGAGAACCAAGAATGTTGAAACCGTCAAACTAAAATTTGTTTTTTTTAAATGTTCTCCCTCATGGTAGGAAGAGCCACTACCGTATTTTGTGTAGCTAAATACTGTATATCATTCTATGTTATTTCTTTTTTTATCATTTCCTAAACAAACAAAACAGATCAGGCACCATGCTTACCTGGAAATAAAGAACCACAAAAATATATCTGTGTCCTGTGCTGGTTATTTTTGCCAGGCTACACATATGTTGGAGTTTTTGGTCAGTGTAAAACCTCGGTCACCAAAGCCATGGCTTACAAAGAAAAACCACTCTGTAAGACAAAACAAAAACCACATGGCTCTTAAGTAATGAAGCTGGAAATGTCTTTATCTTAATAAAAACGACACATTTTCATGAGTGGTTCATAAGTTTGTTGTCAAGACAATGAGACAGTTTAGACTCATTTCTGGGCAGTCAGCCACAGTCCCTGTAAGTCAGACGCTGGATACAAACCCCACACCACTGCCCATGGGTGTGAAGCAACCAGTAGAGCTGCTTCGCTTCAGCACTTGGGTATACTTCTCTGAGATCTGTACAGAACTGAATTGTTTTAAGTACTTTGTCTTTTACTCAAGTACACATCACAGAGGACTTAACCTGGACCCACCACACCAACACCGTGGTCAAAACAGCACGGCAGCGCCTATTCTTTCTCCATAGGCTACAGACGTTCGGCATGCCATCACAAATCCAGGCCAGCTTCTACAGGTGCACTATTGAGAGCAGCCTGACTGGTTGCATCACTGCCTGGTATGGGAGCTGCTCCGCCCGGGATCGCAAAGTACTGCAGAGGGTAGTGAAGTCAGTGCAGCTCATTACCGGCTGTGAGCTACCAAACACCCAGGATGTCTACTCAGCTAGATGTCTTAAGAAGGCCAGGTCCATTCTCAAGGACCCCAGTCATCCTAGTCACAAACTGTTTTCCCATACCGTCCGGTAAACGGTACCGAAGAATTCGGTCAAAGTCCAACAGATTACAGGACAGCTTCTACCTCCAGGCAATAAGACTGCTAAACAGCCAATCTGCAGCTCCTTCAGCAAATCACCCGTAATGGCTATATGGACACACAGTTTTCATTGTATTCGGCATACTTCACTACTTGGACATAATGTATTGCATACACCCTGGTCACATCGCAGCTCTATTCATATTGAGTTTTGGCTGAGTTTATTGTATAAAATTTCTATTGCATTATTATCTATTATTATGTAACCTTAAAGTTGTGATTTTGAGAAAAGGCATTTTACTGCCAGTGTAACGGACGTTCTCTGTGCGCGGGTAGCTGCACGTTAGTCTTCTGCGTTGGGCTCTTATTCGGACATCTGTTAGACCGACGTGAAAACTGAACAGCCGGACAACAGTCTGAGTCTGGCAGTTCTTTACTGGAGTCGTCTGTATAATAGCAAAAATAAAAACGAAGATGTGGACATGTAGAAAATATATGAACCTTCACCTAGGTCACATCCTGACTCGCTCTGTGTAAACAGTTTTATTTGTGTTGCACTGTTCATGTTTGTTATGTTGGTTCTGCAGCCGGGCTGGAGACCTTTGCTGATGGCTGTTCTGTCACTTTAAGAGACTTCGGTACAGTAGTTGGTGATGTCATCATCACAAACCTCTCAGTCCATACCTTCTGAACTGTAGAGGTGAGCGATATTTTAGTTGCCCTGAAAAGAAATGGATTTATAACCAAAAGGATCTTATTAACATTCTACTATGCAGGGGTATGTGTTCAATTGAGTACTGTAAGCATCATATGTCTCTGTTACTCTGGTGTATTGCATTGTAACGGTTCTTGGGGTTTCCACCCTCGCCGCTCCTGCCCTGCCTGTTCGTCCCTCACTGCCTGGGCTCGAACCCGGGTCTCCGGCATCATGCAACAGAGAACGTGCCAGCTGAGCTAAAGGAGACCTCCCCCAGCCCGGGAGGCTGAGATCCCTGGTATACGCAGGGGCGTATTCGTTACACCCGCAACTACTACCACATGCTGTATTGTTGTGCATTTGATAAATAAACCTTGATTGATTGATTGACAGAAGCCTGCAGGGGAAAGGCTGTCCCACTACCAACCCACACACACCCCTGACTGGGCACTGAAAAGTAAACACTGCTAATATAATCGAATCTTATAACAAAGTGAATTTTTTAAAATCAAATCTTGGATTTTAAGTTTTAAATACAATTGACAGCTGTAAGACCTTGGATAGCAAATCTTTTTTACAGCTCTCTTAAATATTTTTTCTTTACTCCCTCCATCAAAACAAATGTCTACCTGGGTAGTTAACTTTCACTCTGTTGTCAACAAATGCCCAGTTCTGCTTCCCCTGTTGCTGAAAGCAAGAAGCAGAAAATAATTAGATAAAACTAAAGCTTTCTGTGCAGCAAGGTCTGATGTCTATGCAGGCAGAAATACTGCAAATCTGATGTTAGTCTGAAAGAGATATGAAAAAGCATCTGTAATATTCTTTTGTACAAAACCCTGTTTCAAGTCCTCTCTGCACTTGGGAGCCATCACTACTCAATATAAAGCAAAATAATCTTTGATTTTTACAGCAATATTCTTTGAAATGCAGCTGATAGAAATTGTGATTTAACAAATACAAAAACAAAACGCACATCTTTCCACAGAACTCAGAATATTTCAAATTACATTTTAATACGTGTTGATGTTTTATTCCAGAGTGAAATATTTGAATCAGTACCTGATATAAAACATATATTTAACAATATATTATTTACTATTTGTGTATTTACTAAAACAGGAACATTCCAACAGTGTATAATGAAGAAATCACTGTTAATTATAAAAACGTAATAGTTTAATCAAATTAAACACGTCTCTATAAAGTCTTTTACTCATTAACGACATATTGAAGGAAAACGTTTCCCTTAATTCCTACCACTAGTAGCAATAATACAGTTCAAGCCTGTATTTATTTAGACAAAGAATAAGCAGCTCCGAAAAAGTCGTTTAGTTCACATTTAATTTTAATTTTTTAAGTTAAAATATACTTTATTTTTAGCATCAGTTAAGCACCCGGAAGTAGTGTGTTCGTCTTGTTTGAAAGCTGCAGTGTTTTAAGAAAAATGTTCACTTTGGATGTTAATGCTTTTAAAAACTGCTTTAAAAAACTGCAGGTCGCGCTTTTTATAACCGTGGTTTTGTAAAAGAAAAGACAACCGTCACATATTTAGAGAGAGACGCTTCATTTCTGAGGCGAGGAAAAACCTTCCACAAATAAACTGGGATCACTTCAGAAAAAACCGTACGGAAATTCTCTAAATGAACGGTAAAATATTCCAAACTGAATTAAAAATACTTTTAAACAAATATCTGGATGTGCGATTAGAGTGAATTTAGTGGACGAATTAAAAAAAGTTTCGGATTCAAACAGAATCCAGAATAAAAATACCGATCTGTCTCCATGTAACCCAATCGTATATAAACATACTTTAAATCGGAAAAAACAACACGCTAAACGTGTTTGTGTCCTTTCTCTTAATCATCCCATGTTGTATCACAGTGAGTGTACTATAAGACCTGCAAAAAAAAACTCTGAAGTAGCGAATGATAACGTTTAATTTCCATTGTTGCAAAACCTACAGTACGTTTTCCCCGTCTTTCAAAATTAAACGACCTTGTTGAAAAAGTGCATTTGATCTGACAAAATGAAAGTAAAAACCGTTCAAGTTAAATATGAATTTTTATTACATAAAAAAAGACACAACATAAAAATGTTTTTATATTATTTCTTAAATTTTTTTTTAATATTTTAAAATTGGAACAAAACTTCCCATAAGAAATTATACATTTATGGTACCAGTACTATGGTATGGTACCCTGGTATTTTTGACAGTACCATAGTACATGTACCATAGTAGGAGTACCATGGTACATATACTGTATACCATGGCACTTTTAAGGTGGTGTGGCATGTTGAAACCTATTTTATCCTATGCTGTTTTGACAGCAGTATGGTACAAGTGTGATACTTTTAGGGGTACCGTGGTACATAAGACTAGTTATTAAAATATGATTGATAGATAAATAGGCCCACTTTATTCATCCTGAAGAAGATAGCAGAGAAAATAGAAAGCCAACATAAAATGTACAGGCTATTTAAAACATTTTAGGTTTTGTAATGAAACACACGATTCATTAACCGGTTAACTCCACATGTATTAATACATGCATCAATACAGAATATGATCATAACAGTAAACGCACAACAACAACAATAATAATGATTTCACAGCTGAAGTTAAAGGAAGCAGGACATTTAAATGGAGACTGGCTCATGTTCATGATGCTGGCTCTGCTGGCCCACACCACACTGACCTTTCAGGATCTTTGCTGCATTAGATAGCTTCTGTCTCATACAGGCTCTGTTTTCTGCATGGGTCTTCTCAGGGAACACAGCCTTTACTTCAGCTAACGAGAGAAAGAGAACAGAAAAATATTATTTACCTGAACAAAATAGACTAAACGATGATTTCAGAATATAACCTAAGCCATCAACACTCGCCAATTATAGCTTCAGCCTCCTCTCGGGACAGGGGTGGCCTTGTTTCGCCGTTAGACAAAGAGCCCAGGACACAGTGAGGTGCCATTATGCTGTAGTGTACAAGCCACACATCAGATCATTTGTGTATTTTGCTGCAGTTGTCAGATGAGCTGGACATTTTATAGAGGAAGACAACATTTGGAGAAACATGTGTGAGGAAACAATTGAGCTACCTGTGTGCTTGCTTGTAATACAATACATGTGTGCACCTTCTGCTCAATTATAAAGCATTACAACTGCAAATGTGTTTGGTGGTAGGAGGAGTTCGGGGATGTTGTTCCTGGAAAAGATCTGAAGTTAGGGGAGCCAAATTAAAATGAAAGACACCATCTCAGGCAAATCTGAAATTACATTTGAGGGATAATTACAGTAAATTAATGTCACACTGGCCAAGTAAGTCCCAAACAATTGCTGGCATGGCAGGCTACAGAAATATTCATAATAGCTAGTTTTGAATCAGCTGATATGACCGTTTATGATGCTATGCTTTTAAATGGGTCACTAGGCTTTTTCGGGATGAAAGTTACATTGCGACATAGCTGTACTCCAGGGTCAAAATGACAATAGTAGCTATTGTTGTTTAACATAATTGTTCTTCCTTGTTTAACTACAGTTGTTCAGGTCACGCACTGACAACCAAATACAAGAAAAGGATTACATCTCAAATAAATTAAAGCTATACACCTATAAGGTACTGTAGATGCAGGCCTACCTAATTAAGTGGCCAGTGAGTGTAGGTTCAAGGTAGGTGTTTCTAATAAAGTGGTCGGTTAAGTTAATGTTAAGTGTTTTTTTGAACTTGGCATACCTCAGTGGACTCATTGTTAAACACTTAGTACGATGTCCTTTTCTGAATTTCTTCGACGTCTCCTCTGTACTTGTCAGCCTGTTCCTTATTTCAATGTGTTCAGCCTTGTCATCTGTAGGAGATGACACTCTGTAACTCACTTAACCCTATACAATGAACCTTAGACTACTACTAAGGGGTCGCAGTCTAAAGTTAGAAGAAAGATTTAACTTTGTTAACAATTAGGCTGGGCAAACGATTTTTAAATTTTTTTAAAAAGAAATAAAAAATTAGATATAATGATGTGTTCCTGCTTAACTTAGACATCGCACAACTTTAAAACCTACAAAAACAGGTTTCGAGAGTTAAAAACCACTTTTTATGCGCGAAAAATGGGTGATTTTTCTTCTTCGTGATCAGCTCAGAATATTTGTGTACGCTGTAAGGTTTTTACTTCTTAATTAAACGTTTAAAATACACGAATTTCATAAAGACAACACACGTTTCGAAGAAAAAAAATCCCATTCTTTTCTCTTCCTGTTGTGTGAAACTGATCAGCAGGTCTTTTTTTCCCAATCAGAGGCTCTGAAAATAGCGTACCGCCCACTACGCTCTGTCAGAGAGGGGCGTGGCACCGAGAGAGGGAGGAGGTGCGGAGCTCAGCAGTACAGAGCGAACGTTCTGCTGCCTGGAGCGCTTATGGCAGCAATCACGTCTGCATTTATAACTTAGTTTTTAAAATTAATCAAGCAATATGAAGCATCTCTTTTTACTTTTAAATCCCTTAATTATCATTAAGCACAGCTTTCTCACCACTTAGACTACTTTTTGATACCATCCTTAGACAAAGCAGAAACTTGTTGTTCTGTCTAATGACAAGTGGAAAGATTACAGATTTTAATCGTCTTTAATTTTGTTACACATTTTAGAAACGTTTCATCCATACAAACACCACAAAACTATTCTCGATTGTATTTCTGAATGGTATGTTACACTTAGTTCACTGTTTTAAATACATCTAATTAAGAAAGTTAGGTGTTAGCATAAACTATTAGCAATCAATAATATTGAATTTAGCACTTTAATAAGTTGTTGCACTTCCCCCTGCATCTTGTAAAAATATATTTTCATTGTTATAATATACATTAAATCTGACTATCATATAATAAGTTAAATACAAAACTAAAGAAAAAATAGAGTTAAATATAATTCAAAATATTTTGCTAACAATGTTAACTGTTTATGAATAATAAAATGTATTAACTAAGGAGTAGGATGGCACAGTTGTTAGTATGCTTTTTGTTTTGTTTCTTTTTCATAAATACAACAGTAGTACCTGATGTCTCAGTGGCTTTCAAAATTAAATTATGCATGTAAACCTGTGAACTAGAAAGATAACTAAGATATTCATCCATTTATAATGGTGGCGAAGTGGTTAGCATTGCTATCTTGCAGCACTGGGGTCCTAGGTTCAATTCCTGCCATCCTGTGTGTGTGGGGTTTGCATGTTCTCTCTGGGTTACATGGTTTTTTCTCCATATGTGTGATATGACTCCCTCTCGCACTCCAAAACATACTGGTAAGATAATTGGTTTATGGGAAAACTGGCCCTGGTGTGTGTGTGTTTGTGTCTGTCTGTCCTGTGATGGACTGGCGCTATGTCCAGGGTGTATTTTGCCTTGTGTCCGTTGCTTACTGGGATAGGCTCCAAATCCTCTGTACTGGATAAAGAGATTAGAAATGGATGGAAGTAAAGGCACTGTGTGGATGGAACTATACACAGTGTTAGAAACCCACTATGAAATGGCAGCATCTCACTGAGAATAAAATATTTTATAGTGCTGGCTTAAGGAAACAGCCTTTCCACCTCTCTTGCACATCAGTATCCATACCTAGTTATTTAAACAAATTGCCTCTAATTATAAACATCTTAATATGCTGGCTCTGTGGATCCGCATCAGCTATGTTTGCCCATTCCTTCAATTCATGTGCATCCAACACACAGTTCAATGCTAGCAACTACACAAAATCTAAAATACAATCCTCATTTCAGTATCTATGTAAACATACAGTCTGTTAACTTCATCATCTTCATCAAAAGTATGCCTAACCCCATTAGGAAGTGTTCTTGTTATCAGTGTATTCCTCAGCTTTCCCAAAATTATCTTCTTCTTACCAACATCTCTAGTCTTTTATCCTGCAATAACTCAGCCAACACTTAAATCCCCAAAAGCTGCTTGTGTTAATTTCTTTAAATCACAAATATCATGTGTAAATACTGGCCATGTAATACTCTGCATTGTGGAATAATAGTTTATTTTAAAGGGAACTAGAGAAACTAAGAACTAGAGAAATCAAGAAAGGCTTTTTTTTCTAGAATTAATAAATGCACATCCTGTTCACTGGGGAAATTAAATCCACACTGAGCAATCTTCAATATGTTCAGAATATGACAGCGAGAATCCTATCAGGGATGCATTACACCTGCTTTCAAGTCCTTGCACTGGTTACCTATCAGGTTTCGAGTCAACTTCAAAATCCTCATCCTCATTCAGTACCTACAGTATATGGCTTATTATCTGTCTACTCCCCACCTTTGTCCGTCTGACTCTGGTCTTCTAGCTGTCCTCAAGAACATCTACATTCTGTGCGTGACAGGGTCCTCTCTAGCTGCATTTAAATCTAACCTCAGAACCTTTCTTTTCAGAAGACTTAGTGTCTGTATCTGCTTCATTTTCTAATTTTGGTAGCACCTCTAACTGCTTGTCTTTCTTATATGTATTTACTTTGAAATCTGTGGTCCTTTTATCTGTTTTTACATCTACTGTATTGCTTTGAGATGCCACTTTTAAAGGTGATATATAAAATAAAAGTTTTTTATTATTGTTATAGAGAAACATGATCAGATTTTCCCTGGTTCAGAAAAAAAGATCTAAAGTATACTAGTTTGTCACTCTTCTCGTTCCCTTTGCTAAATGACTTTTCATACTAATCTGATCAATCTAACTGCCTGTTTTCTGTGCTTTCTCTGTCCTGCTAGATTTGCAATTATTCTGAAAATTTTCTTCTTGAAATAACTCATTTCTAAATACCTTTTTTCACTGTTAACATCTTGCAACTCTGCGACAAAATATACACTTAGCTCAACCTGACAGTTCATCCTGCTACCAACATTGAATAAAAAAAATCTTAAGATATCTATATTTATGTCTTTATTTAGTGGTTTCATTAGTGACAAAGGCTAAACTTTCTTGGAAAAATGTCTTTTATGTGTTGCGGAAAAAACTGACTTGCTTTAACAAAATATGTTTACAAATCCTTTCACCTGGCAATCTACCTGAATGCCCAACTATCTGAGAAGCCCTCCATGAAACCATGGTTGCTATTAATTCATTTAGGGCTCACTGACAGAACTGCTGTTTTTTATGCATGCTAATTTTCTGATTCCTCACTCTGTTTCATGTTTATAGATAAGACTTTATTGATCGCGAAGGGAAATTGATGTACATGTTCATGTACATGATGAACATGTTTGCATGTTCTTTTGTAACATACACCTTTTTGTGATTTTTTTGTATATCTAAGCAAGTGTTCCTGCATCCCTCTTCTGCACTATAGTCATGGCTTTTTTCTGTTTGCTTATTTCAAAGCAACACCTGCTCCATTTCTAAAACTTTTTGCTCATGTGCATTTTTGTATTTTTTACACCTCTAGCACTTTAACGTCCTGAATTTTCATTTGCCTTTAATTTGTAGAATGAATTTGAGTTTTAGCCTTAAAAAGCTTACGTTTTCACTATCTTTTGTTTCTTGTCCTACAACTGTTATTATTGATCACCGAATTATTGTACTCGACATGACTTCATTCACCCTTTCCTGAACGTCTATGACAGGCAGAGAGAGTGCTGTTTCTGGTGCGATCTTTTGCAGCTGACATTTCACTGTTTTAAACGAACAAGAAATTAGATTGCTCATAAATCGCTTATTCTATATAAACACAGCGTAATTGCCCTCCGAAAATCCTCTTTTTCTTTTTCGTTTTAGAGACCTTGATTGAAACTGATTTTTGATGTCAGAAAGGATTTATTTTCTCTGTATTTCCTACATTGCTTTGTCGAGATTTTAACTTTATATTTAGGCTCAGATTTCAACTATAAATCGTACAGTAATTAATAGCAGTTAATACTGATGTTTTGCTCCCTCTTTCCACAAAAATATATATGTTTTGTAGCTGGGATGAACTTTATTTCGTACGCGTAGCTACTGCGATTCGGACACGGAACAGTTAAAGATTGCGGCAAATCAGGCACCCAGAGATGGGGGGGGGGGCGTCTTCTCGCCTCCATTACTAAAATGCCAAATAGGAGTGGCTTAAGCGACATACACAGTCGTGTAACTGACAGTTTGAGGTAGCCTATCGTGTAAATTTTGCTTTGTTGCTGATAGGTTAAGCTTTCGAAACTCTGCCCCAAAGTCATGTGACTGATTTTTCGCCCTGTTTCGTTGGTTAAACGCAATGATCACAAGCACCACCATGGTAACTGGGATGTGTAGTTTTTAATTCCGTTTGAATTATAACTGTACGTACTGTCTTCATATTTGGCCAGGGCTTTAAAGAGAAGGCGCGCCAAAAAATTTCGGTGCTTTAAAGGTACCCCCGTGCTGGAAGAATTTGACCTTGGAACGTTTGCCCAGCGTATTAACATACCTTATTACTAAAATCTACTGTATGGATACACTGTACATTCCTGAAGTTTTAACCTAGTGTTAATTATGTTGCTGGCATATGTAGTTTGCTGATTTGTTAATAATTAGACATTTGTCTCAAACTGCAGCACAGTGAAGAGGACTCAGACAATGTGATTGAAAATGACAACATGCAGGTGTGTATATTTCAATCCTAAATAAAGAAAAAGCTTCGAACTGAGTTTCACTAACTACATAGCCCAATCACAATATAAGTTGTGTTTTAGTGGAGAAGATTTTGATGTGACTAACAAATTTGTTTCATATTGCAGCTAAGTGGTAAGGAATCTGATGAGACCCCAAATGAGGAGGATGATTTTCATAATGACGACTTACAGGTATGTAAATTACAATCCCAAAATAACAAAAAAAAAATGTTTCTCTAACTACATACCCCAAGTCACAATGCAAGTCATGCTATTGTTAGAAAAAATGCTGTCATGATTGATAAATGTGTTGAACATTGCAGCTTATTGGAGAAGAATCTAATGAGACCCCAACTGATGAGGATGATTTTCATAATGACGACATACAGGTGTGTATATTCCAATCCTGAAATAACACAAGATCTTACGTGGGACAATAATACCATTGTCATCTAAATCTCCGTCATAGTTCAGTTTGGGCTGCCATCTACCAGTAATGCAGTATACCTTGTTAGGTGTTTTGTGTGGCTCCATCTGGACATTTCTATTCTACTTGTCTTTTTAGTTTGGTCTATAGACTGTTCTCTGCATGCAAAGATATAAATGTCCGTCATGTCCCAACAGGAAAACTTGTTTGATGCCTCTTTCAATCCGGACAAAAAGATCTACACTGGGTCATATCTGACCATGGGTGCACTCCTAATACTTACAGTATGATGGCATTTATCTTGAGACAAATTGTCAACAGCAGCTACAAAAGATCTACTTGAGCTGTTAAAGTATATTGTGCCACGATGTGTTCCAAAAACAAAATGGTTTCTAGACAAGCAGTTTTTTTATTTGAATGACAAAGCCCAAGTGTCACGACTGTAGTCCCTCCCCCTTAAGGGTGCTCCGGCTCTTTCACTTCTGAGTTGATTTTGTGCACCTGCCCCCTGTTCCAGCCCACCTTAACAGCCAGACGCTCACTCGGTTCCTGGCTCTGCATTGGTTCCCGTACCAGGCGAGTCCGGGACCTGGAGGGCCTGGTCCCATTCCACTCTTGTCCCGTTTGTGTTCGTCACAGATGGACCGCCCGGCTCTGGACATTTGCCTCGTCTTGGATTTCCCTTTGGACTCCCTTTAGGTCAGTGTGCCTTGGACTCACCCCCCAGAACACCTGCACACCATGGACGCACCCCTGTTTTCATTCCTGACCCCTGCATGCTTTTTTCCCTGTGTTTTCCTCACTCTTCCCGAATTGTGTCGTCTGCATAGGGTCCTGAAAGACGCTTCATTACACCAAGACCACTACGTCATTGGACACTGCTCATATAACTGTCACTTACTAACACATCTCACACAAAGTGTCAGGGACTGGAGCCTGCTGTGGGCCAATTCAGCATTTGCATACGAGGATGTAAATGGGAAACTGTTATATCTTTTCAGTGTAACCCAACCTGTACCATCACAAATTTTTAAGTATTTTTTTGCTTTCCAAAAAGTGCTTAGATTAGGAGAGTCAGTCCTACAAACTGCAAATGAGGATGTTAGGTGTTTTTTCAAAGCTTTGACATGCCATGATTGTAAAATTTGTGTGCGTTAGCAGTGAAACTCCATGTTGATTTGTGGAGGGCTGAGCAGGAATAACGGTTGCTCAGGGTCACAGGTCAAAGTGAATGTAGAAGTTAACGGGTTCGGAGTTACAGGTTAAATAATAAAGAGTTTGTTCGAGTGTCACATTGTCGTCCTGGGTTGTTAATTTCTACACTATACGTGTACGAGAAACAAGACATGGTGTCAGAATAGATAGGATTCACGTCAGGACAAAAGATTTAAAATGAATGTCGTTGGAATTCCCACACCACGAATGGATTGGGAGGAGAACAACCTGCCCGAGGCTTGGCGCAAATTCAAGCAGCATGTGGAGCTGATGTTTTCGGGTCCGCTCAAGAAGACATGACAGGAGAGCAATGCAGTTATCTTCTCCTGTGGGTCGGAGAAAAGGGCAGAGACGTATACAACACATGGACACTCGAAGAGGAGGAGGCAAAGGTATTCAAAACCTATTATGACCATTTTGAAGCGCACGTTAAGTCTAAAACAAACGTTATATTTGCTCGATATAAATTTCACGAGAGAGTACAGGGAGCTAACGAACCGTTCGAACGATTTGTAACAGCTGCGGCTCCTTGTGAAAGACTGTAATTACTCTGATAGCGAGGAGATGGTAAGGGATCACATTGTTTTTGGAATACATTCACCGAGAGTGAGAGAAAAGCTGTTGAATGTTGGTTCTGAATTGACGCTAGACAGAGCCATAGACATCGTTAGGTCTCACGATTTAGCGCAAACCCAGCTGAGAACGATGGGCAGCAGCGAGAGCGCAGTACTTGCAATCAATCGGCAGGCGCCGAAACAGGCAGCTCGCGGAGTGCACCGTGTCAGGGCTGAGAAACCCGCCCGAACTAGAGACGCTAGACCGGAGTGGGGAGCAAAGTGCCAAAGAGAGTGTGGCTACTGCGGAAATAAGGCTCACGGCGAACAGGACGTTTGCCCGGCAAAAGGCAAGCAGTGCCTAAAATGTGGAAAATTTAACCACTTTGCAAAAGCGTGCTGCTCCAGACGAGGGAAAGAAGTGCACTCCGTGGCAGAGAATAAAACAAGCGGTGAATCCGAAACCGTTGAGCTGTACGTCGATTCAGTGTCATACGAAAAACAGACCTCCGACATTGAACAGATTTTTGTAGACATTAAAATAAACGCACAAAAGGTTATAAAGTTTAAATTAAATACAGGTGCTCAAGTTAACGTCATTCCTCTGCATGAATGTGACAAGTTTAAAAGTGACGTTGTGCTACAGCACACATCTCGCTGACTGTCAGGTTATGGCGGCGAGCAACTTGCTGTAAAAGGCACATGCACTCTGAAATGCAAGTACAAGGACAAAGAAATGTGTCTGGACTTTTATATTGTAGACACTCATGCACCTCCAGTACTCAGACTAAAAGCATGTTTAGACATGGACCTTATTAATCTAGTCTTATCTGTGACCACCCCTCCCACTGAGACAAAGCCAATCTTACAAGATTTTGCAGATGTCTTTACAGGAATTGGGCTTTTTGCAGGTGAATGCACTATCCACCTCAAACCAAATGCAGTTCCTGTAGTATACCCACCGCGACGCATACCTCTTGCACTGCGGAGCTGTCTTAAGGAGGAGTTGCACAATATGGAGAAGTCCGGCATCATTGCCAGAGTCACAGAGCCAACGGAATGGGTTAATGCACTTGTGGTGGTGGAGAAACCTCGCACGAGTAAACTCCGAGTATGCCTTGATCCAAGGGATCTGAACAAGGCTATCAAACGTCCACACTAATCCTTGCCAATGTTTGAGGACATTACACCAAAGTTGGCTGGAGCACGCTATTTCAGTGTCCTGGATGCTAGGTCAGGTTATTGGGCTGTCAAGCTCACAGAAGAGTCATCAAAACTAACCACGTTCAAGACGTTGTTTGGGCGCTACAGATTCCTACGCTTGCCCTTTGGGGTAATTTCAGCTCAAGACGAGTTTCAGCGGAAAATCGATGAGACATATGAAGGCCTTGAAGGCGTTACAGCGATTGTTGATGACATCTTGGTCTATGGGAGAACCAAGGAGGAACACGACAGGAACCTTCGCACTATGCTACAACGGTCCCGAGAGCGAGGAGTCCGACTCAACCCAGAGAAAAGCACGATCTGGGCCACTGAAGTCAGCTAGAAAATCAAGGAACAAAACAATTATTGCGCCCGGCTCCTCAATGGAATTGCTTTAACTTGCTAATGTGTTGGTGTAACAGTCCGGGTGTGGCAAGCTTCTTATGTCTCCCGACTTCGGCGAAAGGAACCCGTCTTTCACTGGAAGACAATGAACACATTCTACCCGTACATGAGAATATAATGCTGGCGCGCGGGCGCGGTGGGGTGCTGTACCAGCTGTCAAAAAGTTTTTTTTTTTTAAAAAGCCAATTGAGTGTCCATAATATTGCTATTTTGCTATTGCTACTGAGTCTCTGTGTCTACATTGTTTGTGAACAAACTGGTTTCACAGGTATTTTCAACCCCCAGCCACTGTTGTTTCATCAGTTGTTATCCTGTAAAGCGCTTTGAGAAGCCACCTTTTAAGGCGCTATATAAAATAAAGTTTATTATTATTATTAATATTGATCATATTTTTCCTCCCAGAACTTGTAAATTGTTGTTGTTATCCTGTAAAGCGCTTTGAGAAGCATACTGTCCAGCTTGTCAGGTGCATTCTCTTGTAAAATAATAAGTAGAGCTTTGGGGTTATTAGTGCTCCACTTACAGCAACCCAATGTAAATACATTTTGTCTCCAAATCCACCACCACTTGTATGAATCATAGCCCTGCCAAATGATGCAAATTCCGCTGCAATGGTTGTGTGCAGGAATTATTCAGTATGACATCTCCATGTTCAAGTAAACACTGCTCTGTGTGCAAATGCAAATGCATTTATTCATGTCCGCCTTGGAATGATAAAATCTGGGGCTCCACTTTACAGAGGGAAGAAGTCATGTAAAAACTCATTAAATATATTTACAGGCTTGTTTAAGAGTTCCTCTGGCAGTGACAATAGCAAACAAGAAGATGAAACACCATCAGCTCACACTGCAATGCCAAGGCAGACCTGAAGGAATTTTAAGGATTTTGTTACTAAATATTTGTGCAGCAATTGTAAAGGCTAGAATATCCCCCCCTCCAAACCCCCTTTTTTTGGCTCACAGTAGTACTACTTACAGTAGTACTTAAGTACAGTACAGTAAGTACAGATGCAGCCATTCAAAACGCGTGGGGTATTTCGCGGTACACCACGGTGGGCGTGTCGCATGAAAACGCAGTATCATGCGGTGTAACGCGTCATTTGACGTCATGCCGGAAAGTATCCGGAATCACCTTGTAAAACCGCCAGGAGGAGCCAATAAAGCTTAACCTCTCATGTACAGCATTTGAGTTTTTAATTTAAACTGTATTACAGCATGTTACTGATCAGTCATTAAAAAGGTGGTATATTTTATGAAAGCAAGATTGCTCAGTTGGGCAAAAGTACACAACCTACCTTTATCATAAATATTTTAATTATGCAGAAATATTTTATGCATCAAAGCCTTTACCGAAGATATTACTAATAGTATTAATAATGAATGACTTTGGACAAGCTGTAAACTCAAAGTATTACGCTGGTCCACATTCTTTCTAACCGTCATTTTAAATGAAAATACTTTTATTTTTTTCTTTGACAAACACTACAGGATTTCGTTGATCTAACTAACGAGGACAGGACATTAGCTAGCCAATACGATAAAGGAATAAATGACTTTTTTTGCTCATTTCTTTAGCACATTTGTACACGCACTTGGAATCTGTCCAAGACCTACTTTGTCAGGCATTTTCTTTTACTGTAACGGACATAAAAACTCCCTTGCTTTTAACAGAGCATTTCATAATTTCTAACTACGAAAATGATTTAAACTGCGACACTTATCATTCAACCAGAGCTCAAAATATCACAAGGATCCTCAAGAGCACAGCAAAGACTGTATTAAAAGATTCTTGTATCGGATACATGAGAATCCAAGCTTTTTTATCTACGCTTTCTTTTCCGTATACCAGACATTATGGTACCACTTCAGAAGGGTGTCAGCCAGTCACATTCCAGGAATCGGTACTTTAAAGAAAAAATACACACCAGTATTCCATTTCTCCCTAAACATTTTAAGCATTGAAGTCTTTAACTAACATGTGAAATAACGTGTATAAAAAGTGGTAGTTTTAAGCTTTTCTGCTAATATAATATGGAATCGCGTATCTAAAGAAATTAATAACAATATAATTATATTCATATACTGCAACACAGTTATACACCCTGTACAATGTCTGTTGATTCTGTATGTGTAGGGCTGTTTCACCTCTGCTCATGTGACCTTGCCGGTGGTACTGTGGTCTACGTTCCCGACTTGTAAATCAGAGGTTGTGTGTTCAAATCCAGCCGGCGCTGCAACTTTTCTTTTAACAAACATTTCTTTGAAAAAATAGAATAGCAATATTATGGAATATGAATTGACAATAAATATAGAAAAGCACATATTAAATTTGGGAAATAGTTTTAATATGTAAATAGTACCCTGGTTCTGCACCCCTGGGTGTTTCTCTCTCACTCGCTCGTTCGCTCGCTCACCCTCTCCTCCCCCTCTCTCGCTTGCCCCCCCAATTCAATTCAAGATGCTTTATTAGCATGACTGATGGGTATAATCAGTGTTGCCAAAGCAAATAAAATAATGAAATTCACATGAAACAAAACAAAAAATAACATTAATATAAAATCTACAGACATATTTCAGACATTTACAACAAAGACATATTATAAAATATTTATATATAATGTAGACAGAAGGAGCATTATTGGGAGACAGGCTCACTGTTCCTCAGGCTGTGACAGGAGATCACATACTGGGCTGCCAGTTCAACTGAGTTCCCTCCTCCCTCTCCCAGTAGGATTGGGACCCGTTGTGATTCTGGCAGGTGTGGGAACTCTGGGACTAGATTTCTGAATTTAGGGAAGAATGTTTCTCTAATCCCAGAGTATCTGTCACAGTGCAGTAGGAAGTGTGCCTCTGTCTCTATTTCTCCCCGCTGGCTCTCGCCCTCCCCCCCTCTCTCTCAATTCAATTCAATTCAATTCAATTTTATTAGCAGGGCTCGTCATGTGTCTCTCTCTGGTCGGGGCGCGGGAGAGCTCACTGGCAGGCGGTGACGGAAAGAATGAAAATAAAGGCAGCTTTTAACTCCGCAAGTCACACACCAATACTCCATTTCTCGCTAAACATTTTAAGCACCAAAGTCTTCATGTGGTTTTCATCACTCTCTGCGGGAGTGCTGGCTGTGACGAATTAAACCGGTTTCACAGGTATTTTCAAGTGGTCGAGTCTTCACCGGGAGGGGGGAACAAGCTGCCCAGCCATGTGGAATGCTACAGAACCCCAAACAGACAATACACACTAGATTAGATTGTAATCGTTTTTATTTTTTAAATACATTTTAGAGAAGTGTAATCTATACTAAAAAGCTGTATTTATTTAATACCACTCGATACTTATATGAATGGAGGAATATAAGGAATAAAGAACACGAATATTCTTATGTCCATATCTTCGCAAGGGAATCAGTGCGAATTGTAATACTAATTAAAACCTGTTAGTCCGTATCGTGGTCACTGGTGACTACTCCTGTCTCCCCAGGTGACACTTTTTATTTTTAAGATAAACGCAAGATAAAAAAACGTTTTTTTTAAACCGCTCCACAAATTTTCTCACATGCACGTATTCTCCAATATCACCACAACAAAACCATAAAGTTTGTTTCCACAGACATGACACTATTATGCAATAAACCAATAAATTAATGAACTAGCAGAATCCCAATTAAAACACCCGGCCACCCGGCAAGCACAGCATGTCAATATCAAACATTTTTACCAACAAAACCGCAAAAGCAAAAACCAGCAAATATATATATATATATTCCATGTTTTTACCTTATTATGAAGCATGATATATATCCAAAATAACCCAGACTAGTTTATCTCCAGAGCTGGAGACTAGTGAACATTATTGATTACGTAGTAAATGTTTGAAGAATGACCTCTAGAAATAAGGCGATCTGATTGGTAAAAACCGCTGTCATTCATTGTATTTTCAGCCATTCAGAGCCCTTAGGGGGTAAGACTTCCTCTAGAAGCTTCAGCCTGCATTCCGCCTGCCTTTTAGCTGTCAATCATTGACTCAGAAGGGGTAATCAATCAGTTTCTTATCAGTGCTCCTTTTTTTCCACACCAGAAGGCAACTCTGAAGTTTTTTTTCATTGCATAACAGCAGATAAAGGCTCTCTAGCAGTGTCTAAAGGTTTTTATAGCAATTGCAATGGTTATTATTCTTATTTTCAATATTTTTATGATTTTTTATTAATTTATTTATTTCATTCCAGGTCCAGTCTTCACAAAACATGATGTAGATTTTTTTTTTAATTGATCAATTTGCCCCAGATTTTTATCCAATCTAGTAGTCACCTAAAACAAGGTTTTCAAATCAATCCCAGGCCCTTGACATGCATATAGTTGAAAAATCACATGAAAAAAAACATGTTCGCCAGCTGTTTTTTGGGGGGGGGGTTTCATATGTTTGTCTGCTGAGTGGACACATTAAGAAATATAAGAAATTTGACTGTTCACACTCAAAGCCAAGGGGGATAGCTTCAATTTAAGACCTGAACCAGGTGCAGAGATATAACAAATGTTTAAGGGGGAGGAAATTCCAGGTGGAAATTGGCTAAATGTGTCAATGGTGTTAAGAGACCGTGGGCACTTTCCACCCCCTCTGACAGCAGGAACTCCTGGATGGTGGAGCCCATACAGCTGTGTCTGGAGAGAATCCAGGGTATCAGCTTCAACCACACGGCTGGGCAGCTTGTTCCCCCCTCCCGCCTCTCTCTGTGTACAGTAGAGCCTCCTGTCCAGCCAGTACAGGAGGCTCTATTGTACACAGAGAGGGGCGGGAGGGGGGAACAAGCTGTCCAGCCATGTGGAATGCTACAGAACCCTAAACAGACAATACACACTAGCCGAATATTTGACCGAGATATCCAGACACAGCTGGATGAGCTCCACCAGTCAGGACAGGCAAATAAGATACACTCCACAGACATTCACAACAGCAACATATCATAAAACATTTGCACATACTGTTAAATTATTACTTGTTTTTCAGGAAGTTAAAAAAACACTCGAATTACTTAGTCTCTCGAAATAAAGTTATTTTTCAAGCAATGCAACAAACGTCGGGTAATGTGTTTTTTTTAATCCAACATTGACAGCCACATCTTAAATTTTGTTAGTCAGCTCTTTTTTCTCTATTTGAATTGTGGTGATTCAAACAACTTGGGATAACAAGTGGTCTCAAAGTCACCGAGCTCACAGAGCTTCAACAACAGATGACAATTTC
Organism: Atractosteus spatula; assembly: GCF_055471065.1. Classification (NCBI taxonomy): domain Eukaryota; kingdom Metazoa; phylum Chordata; class Actinopteri; order Semionotiformes; family Lepisosteidae; genus Atractosteus; species Atractosteus spatula. The sequence goes on along the minus strand of NW_028296737.1, from coordinate 28,478 downwards.
CTTAGTCCTTACTTAGTCTTCCTGAAATTGTCGGATTATGAGTGAATAAAAGCATTTTATTAAAAACACGTTTGTGTTTGTTTGGGAGCTATATTATGTATTTTTCATATGTAAGATATAATGATGTGTTCCTGCTTACACATCGCATGACTTTAAAAGCTAGAAAAACAGATTTCGATTCATGTCTTTTTCACATTATCTGGCGAGCCTTGTTTTGTCAAAGAACCAGAGATCATCTCGCTTTCAAAGGACAGTACATACTTTGAAAAGACCGCAAATGTATTAGCAAGGGTTAATTGCACTATGACCGCACAAAGAAATGTAAAATAGTCTTCTCTTTAGGTGTGAGGGCAGGAGTGGATCGCAGCAGGTATACTCAGCAAATAACAAGAAAACAAAGAACAGGGCAGGTGAGATGAGTATCCAGACAGTGAGTGATCAGAAAAAGGAACAGCCGTTACGCCCGGGTTTTCAACGCAATTTTTTTTAACTTGCTAATGCATCAGACACATTTCCTGGCGTATTGTGTTTTAAATAAAATAGGAGTGTCTTTCCCTGGTATTAGCTCATCGGTATGGTGTAAGTTTTATCTGTTCCATACTGTATACAGGTACAGACAACAAGCTGCACCATTGTATAGCTTTGGTAAGGAGACAGACTATGGCCAAAATCACGAAGACTCTCTCACACCAAATAATGAAGATGAAAAGAAACAGGAAGTCAACACGAGACGTTATACAGCATTTGGCTTCGATGGACATCTTCGTTTGTGAAAGCACAGTGAGACGACATTATAAAGGGGAGAGGAGGCAAATAGGATCTAAACCGAGGACGATTCAAAGGTAAATAACTTTCTAAAAATACTTTTCTTGACCTCGGTGCAAGCGTTAGTCCGACATTGATAAGAAGAGTGCGCAGAAGGCTTGAATGGAGATACAAAAAACCAACACATGCCCCATGATAAGGGTAAAAAACAAAGAGGAAAGACTCAAACAAGTGCTCCAATGGATTGAACAGGGGGAGGCATTTCATGATGTACTTTTCACCGACGAAACAACAGTGACTCTGGAACAGTTTTCAACAATGTCATTTTGTAAAAAGGGTAGATATGTGGACAAGCCAAAGCCCAAACATCCACTGAAGGTTCACGTCTGGGGGGTATATCTAGAAGAGGCCCGGGACCACTTCTTATTTTCGAAGGAATTATGGATCGTGAATTCTTCCAGAAAGTCGTGGTGAAACAGCATGCCGCCCCATATATCAGGGAGCACTTTGGATCAAGGCACCGTCTCTTTCAAGACAACGATCCGAAACACAGCAGCAAGGGCGAGGCTTATAGCAGAAGGAGTGAACTGGGTGAAAACTCCAGCCGAATCCCCAGATCTAAATCCGATAGAGATGGTTTGGCATTCGCTGAAAGACTATGTTCGGAAAACTGCTAAACCCAGCACAAAGCAGGAACTGATCGATGCGATCTATAAATTCTGGGAGAAAGAACTGACCGAACAAAATTGCAACAATTTTATTAACAGGCTGTTTCGTGTTCTTCCTAAGATTGTTGACCGGGGCGGGGGACATTCGGAAATGTGAGTCTGATAAAGACAGTCTCACGTTTGTGGAAAGTCTGTCCACAAACAAAACATTCCTGTTAAACAAGAGGAATGTAAAAAAACAATTACTTTTTGTCAATGAAAACCGGTGTGTGTGTCTCTCTCTGCTGGATGAATAAAAGCATTTTATTAAAAACGCGTTTGCGTTTGTCTGGGTATTTACTTTGTAATCTGTGGTCCTTTTAACTGTTTTTAAATCTACTGTATTGCTTTGAGATGCCACTTTTAAAGGTGATATATAAAATAAAGTTTTTTATTATTGTTTTAGAGAAACATGATCAGATTTTCCCTGGTTCAGAAAAAAAGATCTAAAGTATTCTAGTTTGTCACTCTTCTCATTCCCTCTTTGCTAAATGGCTTTAAATACTAATCTGATCAATCTAACTGCCTGTTTTCTGTGCTTTCTCTGTCCTTTAAAATAAACTATTATTCCACATTGCAGAGTATTACATGGCCAGTATCACAGGCCACAGGCCAGTTCACAGGTTTGCATGCATAATTTAATTTTGAAAGCCACTGAGACATCAGGTACTACTATTGTATTAATGAAAAAGAAACAAAACAAAAAGCATACTAACAACTGTGCCATCCTACTCCTTAGTTAATACATTTTATTATTTATAAACAGTTAACATTTTTAGCAAAATATTTTGAATTATATTTTACCCTGTTTTTTCTTTAGTTTTGTATTTAACTTATTATATGATAGTCAGATTTAATGTATATTTGAACAATGAAAATATATTTTTACAAGATGCGGGGGAAAGTGAAACAACTTATTACAGTGCTAAATTTAATATTATTGATTACTAATAGTTTATGCTAACACCTACAGTAATTTTCTTATCCTGTTAGTGCGGATCGCGGTCACCGAGGGGCACTCCTGTCTCCCCTGATGACACTTTTTATTTTTAAGATAAACGCGAGATAAACAACGTTTGTTTGAAACCGCTCCACAAATTTTCTCACATGCACGTATTCTCCAATATCACCACAACAAAACCATAAAGTTTGTTTCCACAGACATGACACCATTATGCAATAAACCAATAAATTAATGAACTAGCAGAATCCCGATAAAAACACCCGGCCACCCGGCAAGCACAGCATGTCAATATCATACATTTTTACCAACAAAACCGCAAAAGCAAAAACCAGCAAATATATATATATCCCATGTTTTTACCTTATTCTGGAGCATGATATATATCCAAAATAACCCAGACTACTTTATCTCAAGAGCTAGAGACTAGTAAACGTTATTGATTACGTAGTAAATGTTTGAAGAACGACCTCTAGAAATAAGGCGATCTGATTGGTAAAAACCGCTGTCATTCATTGTATTTTCAGCCATTCAGAGCCCTTAGGGGGTGAGACTTCCTCTAGAAGCTTCAGGCTGCATTTTTAGCTGTCAATCATTGACTCAGAAGGGGTAATCAATCAGTTTTTTATCAGTTTTTTATCAGTGCTCCTTTTTTTCCACACCAGAAGGCAACTCTGAGGTTTTTTTTCATTGCATAACAGCAGATAAAGGCCCTCTAGCAGTGTCTAAAGGTTTTTATAGCAATTGCAATGGTTTTTATTCTTATTATTTTCAATATTTTTATGATTTGTTATTATAGGCGTGACATTTAATTCCAGGTCCAGTCTTCACAAAACATGATGTAGAATTTTTTCTAATTGATCAATTTGTCCCAGATTTTTATCCAAGCTAGTAGTCACCTAGAACAAGGTTTTCAAATCATTCCCAGGCCTTTGACATGCATATAGTTGAAAAATCTGACCTCTGAAGGCCAAAAAAACATGTTTGCCAGCTGTTTTTTGTTTTTTTTCATATGTTTGTCTGCTGAGTGGACACATTAAGAAATTATATTTAAAACAGTGAACTAAGTGTAACATAACATTCAGAAATACAATCAAGAATAGTTTTGTGGTGTTTGTATAGATGAAACGTTTATAAAATGAATAACGTAACAAAATTAAAGACGATTAAAATCTGTAATCTTTCCACTTGTAATGTCATTTGACAGAACAACAAGTTTCTGCTTTGTCTAAGGATGGTATCAAAAAGTAGTCTAAGTGGTGAGAAAGCTGTGCTTAATGATAATTAAGGGACTTAAAAGTAAAAAGAGATGCTTTGTATTGCTTGATTAATTTTAAAAACTAAGTTATAAATGCAGACGCGATTGGTGCCATTAAGCGCTCCAGGCAGCACAATGTTCGTTCTGTACTGCTGAGCTCCGCGCCTCCTCCCTCTCTCGGTGCCGGCCGGGTCTAAATATCTTAACATATGAATGATAAAAGTTGAATAATAAAAGTGTCGCAGTTTAAATAATTTTCGTTGTTAGAAATTATGAAACTCTCTGTTAAAAGCAAGGGAGTTCATTATTTTATTTGCTTTGGCAACACTGATTGTACCCATCGGTCATGCTAATGAAGCACCTTGAACTGAATTGAGGGGAGGGGGGCGAACGAGCGAGAGAGAGAGAAACCAGGGGTGCAGAACCAGGGTACTATTTACATATTAAAACTATTTCCCAAATTTAATATGTGCTTTTGTATATTTATTGTCAATTAATTGTCCATAATATTGCTATTCTATTTTTTCAAAGAAATGAAGAAATGTTTGTTAAAAAAAAAAGCCACGGCGCCGGCTGAATTTGAACACACAACCTGGGGGTTACTAATCCGGCACGTAGACCACCAGGAGGGTCACATGAGCAGAGGTGAAACAGCCCTACACATACAGAATCAACAGACATTGTAGAGCATGTATTACTGTGTTGCAGTACACGGATATAATTATATCGTTATTAATTTCTTTAGATACGCGATTCCATATTATATTAGCAGAAAAGCTTAAAACTACCACTTTTTTTACACGCTATTTCACGTTAGTTAAAAACTTCGATGCTTAAAATGTTTAGGGAGAAATGGAATACTGGTGTGTATTTTTTCTTTAAAGTACCGAGACCAGCCATATACAGTTTACATACTGTATGTTTATGTTCCAAAACTAATATCGTTTATGGATTTCAAACACGATATGGTAAAATTCCATATAAATATTCAATACTTAAACGGGCACAGTAAAGACATTAAATATACATATACATACTGTATACAGTACAGTATACATGTTCCTAAATCAGTATCTTTTATGAGCATGTGAAAGGCATGGTGAATCGGAGATTCTCAAAAATTACTGTACTTTGCACGATTGGAAACAAATGCGTGATTGGATCAACGAAATGCTGTGGTGTTACTTTTATAAAGACGGTCAATGAAAAAAAGAATGTGGACCAGGGCAATACTTTGAGTTTACAGCTTGTCCAAGGTCATTCATTATTAATGCTATTAGTAATATCTTCGGTAAAGACTTTGATGGCGACAGCTCAAACATGAGAGGTTGAGCTTTATTAGCTCCACCTTGCGGAAATTCAGGATACTAATATTTTATTTGCGGTATCTTGCGGTTTCATGTGGCGCTATGTGAGAATATACGGTATTAATACCGTAACTTGCGGTATACTGCGTCAAGCACACCGGAAAATAATGCGGTATCGCGCGCTTGTTTTGAATGGCTGCATCTGTACATCACTCTTCAACTTCCACATCACATCAGCGACTGTGTTATACACTCCATGTTTAACAAAATCATTGCATGCCTGCCATACATATGATTTTACCAAACTCACTGGCATCCACAGCAAAAACCTCTCATTCCATTTCTTTTTTACCTACCACCCCTTTTAGCACCATTCTGTATGTTAACTTCTCCTTCTCAAAAACCGTTAGAAACAATCCCGTACACTCCTTCCAGATCCGCTGAGCAAAAGCGCATTCCCAGAAGATATGCTCAGTTGTCTCCTCTTTAAACACTGCGGTTGTGGGCACAACTTCTGACGCGATAGTCCGTGTTTAAAGAGCACTGCTCTAACAGCCAGTCTCCCCCACACACAGAGCCAGTTCAGATCTTTCAGTAGATTATCTAACTTTGCCGGTTGAATTTGAAGCCACACCTCCTTTGTTACTCCAGGGACAGCATTGCTGCTCTCCCTCCTTACTAGCTTGTACATCTGCCTCTGCCTCAGTGTAGTCAGCCCTTCCCTCACTGCCTGATCAGACTTTAGCCAGTGTACTGCCTATAATGCCATGGCAATTGTTCCGCTTTAGGAGTGACGTTTGTCCATGTCACCAGATGTCTCATTACTGGTGCAAACCAAAGATGCTCAAAGGAGCTGCAGTAATGTGACGGGTTCTCATGCAATTATGTACATACTGTACACTGGAAATAAAGACACAGTCCAGTTTTAAAGGGATGTCTGGCACTTTCTTTCCTCCATCCTCTAACAGTCGGTACATGTCTCTCCGCTTAATATACTCATATTTTCGCCCCCACATAAAAGTGAAGACTGTCTTGACTACGTCTCTCTGGAGGCGAGCTGGCATAGGATACACCACTGCTAGGTGGAAAAGCAATGGCATGACATCTTCCTTTAGTACCAGAACTTTCCCTATGAAGGACAGCGATCTTGTTTGCCATCTCCCCAATTTCTCTTTCACCTTTCTCAGACGTTCCTCCCAGTTTAATTTGACCATACTTTCCTTATGAAACTACTCCTAGCACCCTCACTGGGGTTTGTCATAACTGTTAATCCACCTATCGCCTCCGTTCTATCTCTCCATGTCCTATAATATTGAATTGTACTTTTGCTTTTATTCGACATAGAACCCGTGCCCTTTGCAAATCCCTTCTGTATGCTTAGTGCCTTTTGCAGACTTCCTTCTGTACTAAGGAACAGGGTGATGTCGTCCACATAGGCCCCTACTTTGACTTCATGTCCTCCACTTCCAGGGACCAGAACCCCACGCACGCCTGGGTCTTTCTGGATTCGCTCTAAAATGGGTTCAGCATATGCGATGTACAACAAAGGGGATAGCGGACAACCTTGACGCACTCCACATTTAACCGGTATTCCTCCGCCTAACCTGCCATTAACACACACCCTAGTTTCCACCTTCCTATAGAATGTTTGTAACCAAGTGACGAATTTCTCACTTACCCCCATTCTTCTCAGTGTCTCCCATAGGACAGCATGGTTCACCCTGTCAAAGGCTTTGTTTTGGTCCAAGTTCACCAACATTAATGCCAGTTTTCTATCTTCAACCGATTCCAGCGTGTCTCTGATCAGCTGCAAATTCCAACTTATTTTCCTACCTGCAACTCCGCAACTCTGGTTTCCCTGCACTAGAAACACCATTACCTTCTTCAGTCTTCGTCCCAGTATCCTTGCCAGTATCTTGTAATCCGCACATAACAGTTGTAACAGCCTCCAATTATCTAGGCTAGTCTTGTCCCCTTTCTTTTATAAATCAGAGCCAATATCCCAGTTCTCATAGTTGGCCCCATCACACCCTGTTCCAAAATTTCAGTAAATACCTCTGACAGCATTGGCTCCAATCTTTCCCAAAACATCACATAAAGCTCGGTTGGTAACCCATCCACCCCAGGGACTGTGCCCTTCCGCAACCCTTCCAGTGCCTCCTTCATTTCTACAGTTGTTATTGGGCTGTCCAATCCTTCCCCCCCATCTAACTTCACACTCACACCAGTCATCAACCTGTTGCGCATGCCAATATCCACCTTTATTCCTGCAAACAGTTCAGTGTAGTTTTCAGTAGCACAGTCAAACATTCCTGCTTCGTCCTCGACTAATCTCCCTCCCTTCTTCAGAAGACCATTACAGTGGTCTCCTGCTGCGCTCTCACCGAGCCAAACAACAGGGGTGAGCATTGTTCCTCTCCTTCCATTCGTGTACCTTTCAGCCTGAAAAGATAGTCCTTGGCCCACTGGAGCCATTTTGTTCTGAGAGTTGTCCTGACTTTGGATCACTTTCTGCCCCGCACGTTTGGTCCCGGCTGATCACGTAAGTTAGTACTCCTTTCAGGCGGTTCACCAACACCTTGGCGATTAGCTTGCAATCCACACAGAGCAATTACAACGACCTCCAGTTCTTTAGGTCCGTTGCTGACCCTTTCTTGTACAGCAGCGTGAAGATGCCTTCCCTCATCGAGTCGCTCATGATCTTTCTACAGAAGATTTCTATAATCACCTGCATCAAAATGGGCCCTACAACATCCCAGAATGTGCGGTAGAATTCAGCGGGTAACCCGTCTCTACCTGGAACCTTACCTAGCTTCATGCTTAGTAAAGCATCACCAAGTTCTTTCAGGCTGATTGGTACCTCCAGGTGCTCCTGGGCCTTTTTGGGTATCTGTCCCACGATGTTATCTAATAACTTTGTCCCCATGAGTTCATCTACTGGCTTTTGGGAAAAGAGAAGCTTATAATAGTTCCTCACTGCTTCCAACATCTCATCGCTACCAGGTACTATCCTCCCCCCTTGGGTCTGGATGCCTGCCATCACTCTCCGCCTTTGCCTCTGCCGTATTTGGCAGAAGAAGAAGCTGGAGCATGTTTCATGTGCTTGTAAGTACTTCACATGAGCTCTAAACAGGTATTTTTTTGTCTTTTGTTCATAATAACCTCGTAGTTTAGCTTTTGCCGTTGAAATAGCCTCCAAACTCACCACCGTGCCCTTATTACACTGAGAATATAAGCTATTCAGTTCTTCCTGCAGCTTCCTACCCTTCTGCCATTCTCACTTGAGTCTTACTAAGCAGTAAGCTCTCGACTGCCCCCTAATCTTCTTCTTCAACTGCTCCCACCAGTCAATCAGGGAGATACCCTGCTTTCTCTCCTTCCACTGAGATAAAAGGAGGTTAAGTTGACTCGCCCTTCTTGTCCTGGAGATCGACGTTAAAATCCCCTCCTATAACAATCCACTTGTTAGTCAGGCAGACGGGGTCTTTAAAGAAGTCTGCCCGTAAAGTGCCATTGCCGGGGCGCGCACACACACACACACACACACACACACACACACACACACACACACACACACACACACACTGGAAGCAACTAACACCAAAACAAATATCGAAAACCAACACTCTCCCAGGCACTACATTCTCACATCTTTCTACCATACAATCGTTATTACCTAGTAAGATTCCTATGCCAAAGGAATGGACCCCACCAATATTCCACCGTGAGTCTCCTCTATCCCACTCCCGTGTAAACTGTACAACATCACTCTCATCTTTTAAGTGGACCTCCTGCAGCAGACAGATGTCAAAGCACATAGTTTTCAGGTAAGTGAACACCGCCGTCCTCTTAACCGTGTTCCTTAACCCACGTACATTTAATGTTAGGATCTTCAGCATTAGGGTTATAACAAGGACTCTGAGTACTGGCGTAGGAACGGCATCAGCTCCATATAAGCCTGACGCACAGCCACCCCTCTTTGCCTCCGTAAAAACAGACTTTCTATCCTCCCACCCATTCACAGCCTACTGTCACCCCCATGAGTGCCTTCATTCCATGGTGAAAACTTGACGCCCGGGTTGGGTACTGTATGTTCCCATTCTTCAATGCACAGTGTTCTAGGAACTGCACAGGAGATTCCAAAGTCTTCACCACCATGTTAGCATGTCTTTGGACCCCGTTCTCAAACATCTCCTTAAATTCACCTTTATCCTCTAGCCAGTCTTTAACTAGATCCACCAGTAACACCTTCTTATTGATTGCCTCCATCCGATTGAGCCCCTCTAGTGTTGTAATTTCCCACCAAAATGCCCACACTGCAACGCAATCCCTGCCCGAGATACCAGTTACTCATCAAAGGTCTTAGGCCAAACTATCTTATTAGCCTTTTCGTCCCATTTACAGTAAGCCTTGAACCCCAAGGGTACCTCCGCAAATATACAGACCTTAGACTATTCTCTCTGCCGGATAACCTGTGGCTGGATACATTCTTCCAGGGCCTCTGCCGAAACCAGTGTCTCTTCGGTTTCTGGAATGCAAGATCTAGAAGACACTTCCAGCCCTGACATGGGTTCCTGCTACACTCTCAGACCCCTGTGATGAGCCATCGGTCTGGGCCAGCGAATCTTCAGCCATCTCCTCCAAAAATTCCAAGGGCCCTTTCCCGGTTTCTTCACTAAAGAAGACGTGTGACTTGTCGCCTTCCTTTTCCCAGTCTTCTTGATGATGGTGGTGTCCATGTCCTCCTCGTCTTCCATATTATCTGCCCAATTACACTCTTTTCTCCACAGGGTCAAGACTTGGTTCTTCACCATCGCCTGCAAGCACTCCAGTGGGTCGTGCGTGACTCCCATGTCTTCCCTCTCTGCACTAGCTGGATCTGAAGCTTCTGTTTGGCTGTTGTGATCTTCCTCAAAGGTGAGTTCTGGCGTCGTCTGCCTGCAGCTCGTCTCGTTACGCACCTGTCACTCTCTCCTGGTTCCATCTCCTCCACGATGATGTCACCGGCACAGACACCGGCTTCTCGAATGGCACAGCTGCAGGGTCCTTCACGTGACGAGCCGAGGACGTGCTTGCTGTAGGTATGCTGCCGGTGACAGCAGCAACTTGTAGAGATGCCCAGAGCCCCCACACAAATTGCATTTGGGCTCAGATCTGCATGTCAGTGCACTGTGACCTACTTCATCGCATTTCCTGCACACCTGGACCTTGCAGTCCGAAGCATAATGACCTCTCTGCCCATAACGCCTACATTCAAAATGTTGCTCTGGGTAATACAGGTAATACAGGTAGCCTCTTTTAACCCCAATTGTAAAGGACACAGGGTGGTGTAAAAGCCTGCCCTCTGCTTTGGGGTCAGCTCTGAAGCGAACCATGTACTTTCTCTTCCTGTTCCATATTTTCTTCCTGTCAAGTATCTTTATCCCAGTATCCTGCACATCCAAAAACCTTTTTAGGAAGTTCACAATGTCATCTTTGAACATGAACATGTCATAGGGGCTAAACATATGGACCCATAAGGGCCTCAGCTCACGAGCAAACAGTGTGAAGAAAGATGTGAAGACGGGGGTTTAAATTTAATCCTTTCTGTATGTGGTTTAGACTTCTAAGTCACAAGCTGGGGTTTATGGCAGGAAAGGGGGTTAACTGATAAGGATTGCAGATGCAAGCTAGGAACCCCCCTGGGTGTAATCTTAAACTGACCATTTGGCCAGGACATTGTAAACTGGCCAAATACCATGAACCCCCCTCTTTACCATCAGACCGAGTGACGTCAGAAACGGAGAAGAAGACACTATATAACCCAAAAGTTTGTACCAGTATGGGGAACAATACTTCGGTTTTGTTGTTTCTTGCGGGAAACAAGACTCCGGCTTTATTGTTCCTTGCATGCAATAAACTCATCTGTTTTACTTCATCAAGAACCTTATTCCTTCTGTTACAACAAGTGGCTCGAGTAAAAAATTTACAAAAGGCTCTTCTTGTCTACGTGCAGTCAGTATGGACCACACCTTCACACACGGGTCAGGAGATGACAGTGAAAGATCGAAAATGTTCTTACCCAGGAAGCTCTGGAGGCAATAAACATCTTCCGGTTGCAAGGGCAGGTACTTGAAGATAATGTTGTCCTCAAAGGCATCCCTCTCAAAGTCCTTTTCGAAAGCTTCTTTCCGTAGCACGAAACATACCATGTACCTTGGCTTTGCATTCTTGATGGCCGAAGTCTTCTCCATTTTCAGCAGTATGGCCGGAATCCTCTCCCCCACAAAAAAGTCTCGAAACTCAAGCTGCGGTCAGGCCACGCACTTGGGATCTTCGCCAAAAGAGCGAGAAGCGATGCCCGATACTGTTGTAGACAAACATGTGGGGGTCCCTCTTCCAGACCGTGGCATTGGCTGCCACCTCTGGATCCCAGAGAAGGCACAGCTGGCTGGTGGCATTCCTGCATCAGGCAGCCGCCTGGACTCCACTCCCACTGTTGCCCAGCTTCCAGCCCGACATGCGGGCCTTGATCTTCTGTCAATGACCTGACAATGACCGCAGCCCCAGGGGGTGACTACTTCATTAGCTTAGGCTCCTCCCACAAGCAGCAGCATCTACTGACCTGCAGGCAGAAACAGAGCAGCAGGTAAGGAAATGACAAACTGGCTTTCAGGTCACACATATCTACCTCCCTACCAGACAAAGGACAGAGGTAGGAAAAAGGAAGAGCATCAGTCCCCTTTGCTTGTGTGGTCTGTCAATGGACCTTGAGAGAAGGTAGTGCACCATTCATGAAAACATAATACCATGTCTATGCATAGCAAGCTCCTGATCAATTTCCCTGTTCCAAAAATCTTTTTAATATGTGGTTACCCATATGGGGGACATTTTGGATATTAAACTGAAAAGAAAAGATTAAAAAAAAAGTTTATTCCAAACAGTCAATTAACAGAACAAAAATACAACCATCCAACTGCAGACCCTACAACCTAATCCCCATCCGTCTTTCCCTTGCAGCAAAATGACCCCATCAATGTACATCCTGTTACACCCTAAACTGCACCTCCCCCCACCCCCAACTCACTGCTTCACATAGTCAACCTAGCTTTACAACTCTTGAATAAATTATATGTAAAGTGTAAAAACCTGCGTACATTCTTTCAATGTTACAAAGCAGACAGAAACATGAAATAGACAGTTTAACAGACTACAAATCATGAACAACAAACTTTATTATTTGAAAACACATTACCTAAAATATGAATTATCACTTAATGGCATTTATAACTATGTGAATGTATATAAACTAATGATCTGTTAATCATTATATAATGTTTGTTAATGACTCATTAATGAAAGTTATTATAAAGTGTTGCTGATATTTTTAACTGCCAAAATTGTTTAGTTGCGTGGTTCAATGTTAATATTCCCTATCATTTGACATGAAATCAGTATTACACTTTTTTTACAAAAATAACAGTTTTTAGTATGTATTCTTAGAAAAGGATACAACATTATAGTTTTTTATCAACTTTATAGACTGCGTATAGTTAGAACAAGCACAACATTTCCAAAATATCTACCGTAAGTTACAGAGGTGAAGACTTTGATGCACAAAATGTTTATGGAGGTGGTGGAATACTGTGTGTGCTTAGTTTTTATATTTAGCCACCACTACCATCTACTGTCTGTACATTAGGTATATGTTATGTATGAGATCATATGAGACCAAATGGCTCTAAAGCCACTACAGTACAGCATGTGTGAAAAATATTTTTTAGCAAAATTTAAAGTTAGATTGTTTCCCAATTACTTGTTGCTAAAATTTGCATTACATTATGGAATATATTATGCTATACTTCCGTTTTTATTTTAAGCATCAAAAAATTTCCCTTTAGTTGTAAAATTCCATATTGATATTCCAAGGGGGTTTGAACATGCGCAGTAGAGAAAAAGACTAAATGAAGCAATCGTTTCACTAACACCTAACGCACCACAAGTGACATCTCTCGATCGTCTTTGGCCAGTGAACCACACTTCCCTGCCGTACTGCAGTGCTGTGTGGCACCACTAATGCAGTAATAAGGAGTGGCTGCAACTGTACAAGCTTTTGAGTTACAGCTCTGTAGAATGTAGCCCTCTGAGATTTTTTTGTATGCAGTGTAACATTGTATGATGTGTAAATTTATGCGTTTAGTTGTGTTATTTTTAAATAAATCTGTTTGTTTGCCCTAGTTTGCCTCCGGTTTTATTGCACATCTGACCTGCACTAGAGAACATAATGAACTCGCATGACAGCAGGAGTCTCAGGCTGGAATCAAACCCCATAGCAAAAGAGCTGAACGACATGGTTCCAGAGGGTCTTCATGAATATTAAATATTCAGTACAAGCAGCAAAGGAAATTAAGAAGATGTAGATGGAATTCAAGACTGAACAAACACCTGGCAGATAACTTTTAAAATAGCAAAAGTCTTCATACAGGAAGCAGAATCACACAGTACAGAAACATACTTCTATATACTTCTCATACCCTTAAGTAACAAAAATAAATAAAAACCTTCCGGTGCAACCACTAAATTCAGTTTGTCAGCCGTTCGTGTGTACACTCTGACAACAAGAGAGACTTGTGATGTCAGACACATTCAGATACACATTAATAAGTCATCTTTTGTGTGAATAACTGTGCAGTCTGCTGCAGGGCAACACCTAACCCTGCCGTACACTGTGCTGATCTGAAAAGGAATAGAGACTTACAAACTGGATAAAGTGATCATACTGGTTTGAATGCCACTGTGTGCCACTGTGTGCTGTGCTGGTAAAAATATATAACTCTTCTAGAACTGTTTGAGGACTTTTTAAAACAATTAGCTCACTTTAATCACTGACAGCCTCTCTGTTCATCATAGTAATTGGCTGATTTCACTTCTTTTACATAGTGCTGTAACAGAGAGGACTTGTAGTGTTCAAGTGACTGATTTTGCTTTGGCACCTACTGGCAAAGATTCAGCTTGAAAGTCTTTTATTATACAAGATGTGCAAGAAGCCAAGATCTCTGAGCTGTATTGAAGTGTGTTCAGGTCCTGAGCCACACTCAGCTCTGCAGCAAGACCAGAGCTGACATCCAAACTTAATGTCCACAAAGGGAAGTGCTCAGCCTGCTTTTAAAGCCCTCCCACAGCTGAAGCTCTTTAACACATAAGCTTTGCTCAGCTGTGATCTCCTAGTAACACCTACCTCTCAAAGAGGGATTCCACACCCTGGATGATATTACAATATGTTATTTATTATCGTTGTTATTGACTTGATAAAAATTGACCATTTAAAGCTCTAATTATGGAGGAAGCAGCTCAGAAGCTTTGCCTAATCTTAAAAAAAAGAAATGGGATAAAATCTCTGGCAGTGTTTCTGGCCTGTAGTGTCTCAGTCTTGCTCACAGTCTCACATTGGTCACTGATCTCTGATGGGGACCAGATAAAGGCCTGTCACAATTATCTTTTAAGCTCTTGCTGGAAGTAGAACTTAAAACCCTTTACAAACCCTTTTTGTCAAACCCATGGTTTTTTTTTATTTTAGCCTCTGTTGGTGGATTTTGAAAAAGACCTGTTCATTCTGGATTGCAAAATAAATTTAATACTTTAATGAACAGTTTGTACAATCAAAAACCTTGATTATTAATGATTTAATACAGGATGTCTAATGGGTCTCTGTAGGTTTTTTTAACTGCCATACATTCTTCATCCAATCCACCCTCCTCTGTGCTCTCATCTTTTCTTTTATTATCACTGACTATTTCGTCAAGCAATTCAATGTACCTGCACATCACCTGAATTTCTCTTATTTTTTACTGTTGTTTGCCATTCCAGTGCCATTGACGGATGTTTTTTTCTCTTTGGTCTTTCATCAGGATCGCAGCCTGTCTGGGACACAGAGAGTGTTGTTGGGAATCTTTTGTTTTCCTCTACAACTGTTCTATTTGTTCTGTCTTCATAAGCACCAAGCTAATCCTGTGCTGCATCTCCTCCAGTTTGACGATAATTGGATGTAATTGGCATGGTCATCAGCATAGGACTGATTGTGAACTTGTTCTGGTGCAGTTAGCTAAAAAGAATTGCAGATAATTGTCTGAGCATAGACACTGTACTTTGTTAGAGACCAGGATATTTACTGATAAGAACTACTGTGATGTCCTATAGTGTCATAGTGCTGTAAGGCCCGTGACCCCAATAAGAATAAAATGTTTCACCAAATAATCTATTTGAAGTGAAACTGAGCAAATAGAGGCATATATTAGCTATATGCTGAGGCTGTACTCAAACCAAACAATTTAAAGCATCTTTAACATTGAGGAGAAGTTAAAATTAATTATTGGAATGTAAACATTAAATAGAACTAAACTTTCACAACTCTAGAAAATATTCTCATCCAGAAAGTTTTTTCCCTGATAGATACACTTTATACATCTGTTTCAGTGCTCAAAGCTGGCTGCACCACTCTGATCCCCATTAATACTGTAGCTGTTAGTTTTGCCTGCAGCTCAACACTTTGACTTTATACATCGTAAACAACAATCAGAAATTTCTTAAACGATTATGGTTTCTAACACTGTGAAACAGTCAGAGCTCATTTGTATTCACATTCCTTATTTTAGGCGAATGAATTGTTTCATTAAAATTGTGTGTGAGTTCTGTAGCAATGTTTTCCTAACAGGCTGCTGTGCCAGTGAGGAAGATGAGAAGCAGGGGCAAGAGGAAGGCTGGACAAGTGTCTCTTGACTCTTAAACACCCACATCCAGGATTAATAAATACTGCAAATTTACAGACTAGAAAATGAAACAAAGAAATAAATGAATATGGCATCACTAATACTCTCACTGCACTACCTGTTACTAACTGACAGATTGCATATCTAGTACCTGTTAGTATCACAGAGGCAATTTCCAACTGGAAGGAATTCCATCAAACATTTTGTAATATCTCTGGAAATATAGATAGTAGAGATCTAGTCTAGGGCTTAAATTGAAGCTAATAGTAGTTTGGAGTCAGTGGAATTGGAAATCTTGTGTGGGGGTTTGGGGGTAATTGATATTTGGAGATGTCTGAACCCAGGAGTAAGACAAAAATTGATCTGTGGTTGATTATGAAAGAATTAGAAAGTTTAACTGTTGGTGTTAATATGAGTCCCGCAGTATTGACTGATCACAAGGGGATCTTTTTATTGTTTTTTTGTACGTCTAGTCCTTTGAAACCTAAAAACTCAATTTACTGGAAGTTTAACAAGAATCTCTTGGATGCTGAGCAATTTGTTAAGGATGCTACTTCAATTCTTAGAAAGAGTTATGAAAAAGCTTTACTGGATAAATCATTTTCTAGGAATTAGGAATTTATTAAGTTTAAAATAAAACAACATGCAACTAAAAGTAGTAAAGACTTTAATAAGATACTATTATTAAAGAAATTGTTGACCTCACTCAACCCATAAGAACTTTTACCATGGTATTGTTGTGGGAAATCCTTCATCCAAGGAGCAGGACACAGTCTTTGTGGATTCAGTTGTTTTATTGAGCTCAGTAATGACATCAACGCGCGTTGGGTCTGCCACGCAGAACAGACAACACTGCAAGGGTTTCCCAGCTCTTATATACATTATGATCTCAGGAAGATGTTTTGTTTCACTGCTTCATGTGTATTCGTCTTGCCCTTTTGATATGTAGCATGAGTTGACCAGTTGGTCCTGTCCCGAGTCCTGTCCTTTGATGTGTAGCTGTCCTTTGATATGTAGCATGAGTTGACCAGTTTGTCCTGTCCCAAGTCCTGTCTTTTGATGTGTAGCTGTCTTTGTTGGAGCTGCTTAAGATATGCTAAGACAGCCGACACATTACACAATGTGCTTGATTTAATACAGTAGTGTCAAATACAGATAAATTATATATAAATATTTTCCATCAATAATATATATATATAAGTGTTTTATGTTCCACTTCAGTATACTATAGTAGTCTGTGGTACAATACGGTACGTACCATAGTACACTGATGTGTACTATGGTACTGTCGTAGTTTACCATGGTAAATCTAAGGGTACACTATGGTACATTCATTGTACCATAGTGTACTATGGTATGTGCCATAATAGTTCCATTGTACATTTAAGTGTACACTGTGGTACACTTATTGTACCATAGTGTACCATAGTTTGTTTTACCACTGTGACAAATGAATGTACTGTAACTGAGTGTGGTAGACAAAACACATACAAATGAATGACTTGTAAAAATTGTCATGAACCTCTCTAAAAAGATAATGATGATTGACTGTCGCCATATCGCAGACACATGGAGCCTGAGCATTGGTTCATATGTACCTCACAGCTAGGAATTAGGCTACAGAAACACAAACAATCTGGATAAGGATCATAAGGATGTTTATTGTGAAGTTTTCACTTAATAAATAATTTTAAAAAGATTGTGTGAAAGAGCATTTGACACCCTCAAGAACCACCTTAGCTCTGCCATAGTGCTTCGTAGTCCAAAAGGCATCACAGTAAAATGGTATAATCCCAATGGTGTACGGAATGCGGTGTAAGGTCTGGATGCTTCATCCAGGGACACCTGCCAATACCCCTTACAGCTGGGCTCCCTGCAACACT
This sequence comes from Atractosteus spatula, assembly GCF_055471065.1. Taxonomy (NCBI): domain Eukaryota; kingdom Metazoa; phylum Chordata; class Actinopteri; order Semionotiformes; family Lepisosteidae; genus Atractosteus; species Atractosteus spatula. Next base: position 10,852 of record NW_028296737.1, on the reverse strand, counting down.
GGAGGACATCTCTATCGAAGCCCCTGGATCTCGGCCTGCAGGTGCCGCTGCAGCGCCGGTTTTCGAGACGAGGAACGTCCCGGGGAGGCAACTTCCTCCGCTTTCTCCCCCCGGCGCAGTGCCTTCTTCTCCTCGGCCTCTCTTGGGAAGCCGAGGGCTCTGCCTGGGGTCAGGTGCTCGAGTCTCTTGTGTTCGCAGCAGGAACCTCGACTCCCGGAACCTGCCCGCCAGCTCCTGACTCTGCTCCTCTTGCTCGAGGACACGATCGGTCCTCATCCATGGTACTGTAAGCCTCCAAGGCCTTGTCTGTAAGCAGAGGCACTAGCCGACAGGTCCACTCCTCCTCTGGCCACTTCCAGGTTCTGGCCATGCGCTCAAATTGCAGGAGATAGTTTTCAATGTCCTCACCTTGCTGGTAGGGGGGCATCTTAGGCTCTTTACGGAACATGTCCTCTGCTGAAGCACGTGTAGCAGACATGGGGGTTGAACTTGGTGGACCCTGGTCCCGACCCGATGTCACTGTAGTGCGTTGTCGTGGTGCTGGTTTAGGAAAAGCAAGCAGTGGACTTTCAGCTGTCTCCATGTTTTCAGGTGTTGCTCCCTGAGCCTGCGATGCCGGTACAATCCTGGGTGCAATTAAGATCTCCTGAAGGGAGGTTTTAAGTCCACGTAATTCTTCAAACAATTCCTCCTCTCTCTTTTGTTGCCCAGACAGAAAGTCTCGGAGCAGGCTCACCATCTCCCCTTGAGGTTCTGTCTTGGACGCATGTCTCACACCTGTTATTTGTTGAGAGGTGACTCTAGGTCGAGCTTCCAGCTCTTCACAGCATTCTTCTTCCTCTGATGAGGCCACCGTGTCCCAAGGCTCATCTGCTTTGAGCTGTGGCAGTGCCTTTGCTTGTGAACACAGTGCTGCCCGTTTTTTCCAGGGACGCACTGTCTTGCAGCTAGCCATCCCAATGCTGCCACCAAATGTCACCGGGAGGGCAGGAGGGGTGCACAAGTGAGTCCTTTTAAAACCGAATGATGGCTCAGCCGCAATTGCACTTAGGTGCAAAGAGGATGGTATATTATGACAATGCTCCGCACAAACAAATATATATAGCAAAACAAAAAAAAACAACAAAATGGAACTAGTACACACACACTAAAAACAAACCCTTTCTCTAAGAAAGAGAGTTCTACCACACTTAGGTCCTATCAGCTCCACGCTGTAGCGATAACAAGACTAAGCCCCGTTAGATCTCTCCCCCCTCCTAAATAGGTACCATATAGCCCTGCCCCCTTGGACTGTACCACTGTTACAAAATTATGGAGCTGCATTTCACCCCAGATAAACTAATTTCCCTAACATGGGAATTCCTTCTTTCTTTTAAAGAATAGTGTAAACAGAATGTACAAAAGAAAAATACCAACCCTGAATACATTTAACTTATTTTTAACCTCCTGTAAAAATGGTACTTCCTTTACCGGAAGATGTGCACATGCACCACTCCATGTTGACATTATAAAGCCAGGCTGAAAACGGGTATCGGGTTTGGACCCCTGAGGCCACCATACCTGGAAGTCGGACGGCAACACGGAAGAGACAAACAAACTGACAGAGCGCTCTCTCACACGGATAAGTACAAATAAAGAGAAACAGAGTTTGTGTTTTATCTCTTCAGGTAACAGAAACTGATTTTGAAATAAGGGGTGATAATGTATTGCGTGTATGAAAATAGGAAACTGCTAGCCAAGCCCCGAGTGTGCACCCTCATGAGCTAGCTAGCCGACAGGAAAGTGTATGCGAGATCGTGTGTAACTTAAGATGGATAATGAGTGTCGTGTAATGTACTGTCTGTGGACTGTGACAGAGATCCCTCACACTATATATACACTTACATATATAACATAAATAACAATTATGTTCTTAAAATAAAAATATATATTTTAAATCTGTTTAAAAAAATAAGACCTACTTCCATTTCAGACTATTTCATTTGTACATAAAATGTACATAAAATTTTAATAAAAATTTGCTATTTTAATAATAATTATAAGAAGTTATCATGACTTAGTCTATTTCAAACACTGGCATCTTCATTAAGTACATATGATGTCTATATTCGATTACAATGCATTTTGAATCAAAATCCTTCCATGAGATTGCACACAGCTTGTTGGTGGCCTTTACTTGCATTAGGAATTTTGCAACATTTGTATTAAGGTCTGAATTGTAGATGGTGAACTGATTCCTATCTTTTGCGAGTTGTAAAAAGAATATTAAGAGTTCTTGACAAGAACATTCCATGTCAAGTTCACACTCACATTCCTTTAGAAAAACAACCAGAGACTGAACTAAACCAAATGATTTTTTTGTGGCTATGACTGCATTATTTCTTTTAAAACCCTGTGTATACTCTTGTGTGGTTAGCAGCATCTGGCAAATGATGCAACGCTTATATACAGTAGCATTGTGATACTGAAGGTACCCAATAAGAGTCTCATTGTTTTGTAATGCCACCCTCTCACTAGCAGTCAGCTCCCTATTTGTACCACTCCCTAATGTGACCACATGATCAGTAATGTACTTTCCTGACTTTGTGACTATATCATGGCATGTCAAAGCTTTGAAAAAACACCTAACATCCTCATCTGCAGTTTGTAGGACTGACTCTCCAAATCTAAGCACTTTTTGGAAAGCAAAAAAATACTTAAAAATTTGTGATCCTACAGCTTGGGTTCCACTGAAAAGATTTAAGTTTCCCATTTACATCCTCGTAAGCAAATGCTGAATTGGCCCACAGGAGGCCCCAGTCCCTGACACTTTGTGTGAGATGTGTTAGTAAGTGACAGTTATATGAGCAGTGTCCAATGACGTAGTGGTCTTGGTGTAATGAACCGTCTTTCAGGACCCTATGCAGATGACACAATCCAGGAAGAGTGAGGAAAACACAGGGAAAAAAGCATGCAGGGGACAGGAATGAAAACGGGGGTGCGTCCATGGTGTGCGGGTGTTCTGGGGGGTGAGTCCAAGGCACACTGACCTAAAGGGAGAACAAAGGGAAATCCAAGACGAGGCAAATGTCCAGAGCCGGGCGATCCATTTGAGACGAAGACAAACGGGATTAAAAACCAGAGCGGGATCCGGTGGAGGGTCGGGGGGAACAAGAGGGGAATGGGACCAGGCTCTCCAGGTCCCGGACTCGCCTGGTACAGGAACCAATGCAGAGCCAGGAACAGAGTGAGCGTCTGGCTGTTAAGGTGGGCTGGAACAGGGGGCAGGTGCACAAAATCAACTCAGAAGCGAAAGAACCGGAGCGCCCTTAAGGGGGAGGGACTACAATCGTGACACTTGGGCTTTGTCACTCAAATAAAAAAACTGCTTGTCTAGAAACCATTTTGTTTTCGGAACACATCCTGGCACAATATACTTTAACAGCTCAAGTAAATCTTTTGTAGCTGCTGTCGACAGTTTGTCTCAAGATAAATGCCATCATACTGTAAGTATTAGGAGTGTACCCATGGTCAGATATGACCCAGTGTAGATTTTTTGTCCGGATTGAAAGAGGCATCAAACAGGTGTTCCTGTTGGGACATGACGGACATTTATATCCTTGCATGCAGAGAACAGTCTATAGACCACACTAAAAAGACAAGTATAATAGAAATGTCCAGATGGAGTCACACAAAACACCTAACAGGGTATACTGCATTACTGGTAGCGGGCAGCCCAAACTGAACTATGATGAAGGTTGAGATGACGATGATATTATTGTCCCACGTGAGATCTTGTGTTATTTCAGGATTGGAATATACACACCTGTATGTCGTCATTATGAAAATCATCCTCATCAGTTGGGGTCTCATCAGATTCTTCTCCAATTAGCTGCAATGTTCAACACATTTATCAATCATGACAGCATTTTTTCTAATAATAGCATGACTTGCATTGTGACTCGGGGTGTGTAGTTAGAGAAACATTTTTTTTGTTATTTTGGGATTGTAATTTACACACCTGTAAGTCGTCATTATGAAAATCCTCCTCCTCATTTGGGGTCTCATCAGATTTTCTACCACTTAGCTGCAATATTAAACCAATTTGTTAGGCACATCAAAATCTTCTCCACTAAATCACGACTTATATTGTGATCAGGCTATGTAGTTAGTGAAACTCAGTTCAAAGCTTTTTCTTTTTTTAGGATTGAAATATACCCACCTGAATGTTGTCATTTCCAATCACACTGCCGGAGTCCTCTTCACTGTGCTGCAGTTTGAGACAAATGTCTAATTATTAACAAATCAGCAAACTACAAACTACAATTATGCCAGCAACATAATTAACACTAGGTAAGTTAAAAACTTCAGGAATGTACAGTGTATCCATACAGTAGATTTTAGTACTAAGGTATGTTAACAAAGTTCAATCTTTCTTCTAACTTTAGACTGCGACCCCTTAGTAGTAGTCTAAGGTTCATTGTATAGGGTTAAGTGAGTTACAGAGTGTCATCTCATACAGATGACAAGGCTGAACTCATTGAAATAAGGAACAGGCTGACAAGTATAGAGGAGATGTCAAAGAAATTCGGAAAAGGACATCGTATTAAGAAGAGAAAAGTGTTTAACAATGAGTCCACTGAGGTATGCCAAGTTCCAAAAAAACACTTAACATTAACTTAACCTACCACTTTATTAGAAACACCTACCTTGAACCTACACTCACTGGCCACTTAATTAGGTAGGCCTACATCTACAGTACCTTATAGGTGTATAGCTTTTATTTATTTGAGATGCAATCATTTTCTTGTATTTGGTTGTCAATGCGTGACCTGAACAATTGTAGTTAAACAAGGAAGAACAACTATGTTAAACAACAATAGCCTCTATTGTCATTTTGACCCTGGTGCACAGCTATGTCACAATGTCACTTTCATCCCCAAAAAGCCTAGTGACCCATTTAAAGGCAGAGCTCAGCATCATAAACGGTCATATCAGCAGATTAAAAATGAGCTATGATGAATACTTCTGTAGCCTGACATGCCAGCAATTATTTGGGACTTACTTGGCCAGTGTGACATTAATTTACTGTAATTATCCCTCAAATGTAATTTCAGATTTGCCTGAGATGGTGTCTTTCAATTTAATTTCATCCCTCCTGGCTCCCCTAACTTCAGATCTTTTCCAGGAACAACATCCCCGAACTCCTCCTACCACCAAACACAGTGTGGTGTGGGCCAGCAGAACCAGCATCATGAACACGAGCCAGTCTCCATTTAAATGCCCTGCTCCCTTTAACTTCAGCTGTGAAATCATTATTATTGTTGTTGTTGTTGTTGTATTTGTACTGTTATGATCATATTCTGTATTGATGCATGTATTAATACATTTGGAGTTAACCGGTTAATGAATCGTGTGTTTCATTACAAAACCTAAAATGTTTTAAGTAGCCTGTACATTTTATGTTGGCTTTCTATTTTCTCTGCAAATTCTTCAGGATGAATACAGTAGGTCTGTGTATCTATTTATCTATCAATTATATTTTAATAACTAGTGTTATGTACCACGGTACCCCTAAAAGTACCACACTTGTACCATACTGCTGTCAAAACATCATAGGATAAAATAGGTTTCAACATACCACACCGCACCTTAAAAGTACCATGGTATACAGTATAAGTACTATGGTACATGTACTATGGTACTGTCAAAAATACCAGGGTACCATACATGTACCATGGTACAATTTCTTATGGGAAGTTTGTTCCAATTTTAAAATAACATTTTTGGAAACATTTTTATTTTGTAATGTGTATTTTTTAATATAATAAAAATTCATATTTAACTTGAACGGTTTTTACTTTCATTTTGTCCGATCAAATGCACTTTTTCACCAGGGTCGTTTAATTTTGAAAGACGGGGAAAACGTACTGTAGGTTTTGCAAGAATGCAAATTAAACGTTATCATTCGTTATCATTGTTGTATCATTCACTGTGATACAAAATGGGATGATTAGGAGAAAGGACACAAACACGTTTAGCATGTTATTTTTTCTAATTTAAAGTATGTTTATATACAATTGGGTTACTTGGAGACAGATCGGTATTTTTATTCTGGATTCTGTTTGAATCCGAAACCTTTTTTTAATTCGTCCACTAAATTCACTCTAAGCGCACATCCAGATATTTATTTTAAAGTATTTTTTTATTCAGTTTGGAATATTTTACAGTTCATTTAGAGAATTTTCATACGTTTTTTTTCTGAAGTGATCCCAGTTTATTTGTGGAAGGTTTTTCCTCGCCTCAGAAATGAAGCATCTCTCTCTAAATACGTGACGGTTGTCTTTTTTACAGTTCTTTTACAAAACCACAGTTTTAAAAAGCGCGACCTGCAATTAAACGGGATTTTAAAAGCAGTTTTTAAAAGCATTAACATCAAAAGCGAACATTTTTCTTTAAATACTGCAGCTTTCAAACAACACAAACACATTTTGTAATCTACTTCCGGGTGCTTAACTGATACTAAAAATAAAGTATATTTTAACTTAAAAAATTAAAATTAAACGTGAACTAAAGGACTTTTTCAGAGCTGCTTATTCTTTGTCTAAATAAATACAGGCTTGAACTGTATTATTGCTACTAGTGGTAGGAATTAAGGGAAACGTTTTCCTTCGATATATCATTAATGAGTAAAACACTTTATCCTGTTATTAACATTGACAAATTTAGCCAGTTTCCGCCTGGAATTTCCTCCTCCTTAAACATTTGTTATATCTCTGCAGCAGAACATAGCAAGACCGTGGTTCAGGTCTTAAATTGAAAATAACCCCCTTGGCTTTGAGTGTCAAATTTCTTATATTTCTTAATGTCAGCAGACAAACATATGAAAAAAAAACTAAAAAAACAGCAGGCAAAAATGTTTTTTTGCTCTTCAGAGGTCAGTTTTTTCAACTATATGCATGTAAAGGGCCTAGGATGATTTGAAAACCTTGTTCTAGGTGACTACTAGCTTGGATAAAAATCTGGAACAAATTGATCAATTAAAAAAAAATTCTACATCATGTTTTGTGAAGACTGGACCAGGAATGAAATAAATAAATTAATAAAAAAAATCAAAAATATTGAAAAAAAGAATAATAACTATTGCAATTGCTATAAAAACCTTTAGACGCTGCTAGAGAGCCTTTATCTGCTGTTATGCAATGAAAAAAAACCTCAGAATTGCCTTCTGGTGTGAAAAAAAGGAGCACTGATAAGAAACTGATAAAAAACTGATTGATGACCCCTTCTGAGTTAATGATTGACAGCTACAAGGCAGGTGGAATGCAGCCTGAAGCTTCTAGAGGAAGTCTTACCCCCTAAGGGCTCTGAATGGCTGAAAATACAATGAATGACAGCGGTTTTTACCAATCAGATCGCCTTATTTCTAGAGGTCGTTCTTCAAATATTTACTACGTAATCAATAACGTTCACTAGTCTCCAGCTCTGGAGATAAACTAGTCTGGGTTATTTTGGATATATATCATGCTTCAGAATAAGGTAAAAACATGGGATATATATATATATTTGCTGGTTTTTGCTTTTGCGGTTTTGTTGGTAAAAATGTATGATATTGACATGCTGTGCTGGCCGGGTGGTTTTATTGGGATTCTGCTAGTTCATTAATTTATTGGTTTATTGCATTATACTGTCATATCTGTGGAAACACACTTTATGGTTTTGCCGTGATGATATTGGAGAATACGTGCATGTGAGAAAATTTGTGGAGCGGTTTAAAAAAAACGTTGTTTATCTTCCGTTTTTATTTAAAAAAAAAGTGGCATCTGGGGAGACGGGCGTGGTCACCAGTGACCACGATCCGGGCAAACAGGTTATAGAGATATGGTTAATTTGATTAAACTGTTACGTTTTTATAATTAATAGTGATTTCTTAATTATACATTGTTGGAATGTTCCTGTTTTAGTAAATATACAAAGAGTAAATAATTTAATATATTGTTAAATATACGTTTTGTATCGGATACTGATTTAAATATTTCACTGGAATAATACATCAACACGTATTAAAATGTAATTTGAAATATTTTGAGTTCTGGGGAAAGATGTGTGTTTTTGATTAACAAATACAAAAACAAATTTCTATCAACTGCATTTCAAATAATATTGCTGTAAAAATCATTATTTCTTTAAAGAAATGCAATAAAAAGATTACTTTGCTTTATATTGAGTAGTGATGGCTCCCAAGTGCAGAGAGGACTTGAAACAGGGTTTTGTACAAAAGAATATTACAAATGCTTTTTCATATCTCTTTCAGACTAACATCAGATTTTCAGTATTTCTGCCTGCATAGACATCAGACCTTGTTGCACAGAAAGCTTTAGTTTTATATAATTATTTTCTGCTTCTTGCTTTCAGCAACGGGAAGCAGAACTGGGCATTTGTTGACAACATACTGAAAGTTAACTACCCAGGTAGACATTTATTTTGATGGAGGGAGTAAAGAAAAAAAATTTAAGAGATCTGTAAAAAAGATTTGCTATCCAAGGTCTTGCCTGTAATTTGTATTTAAAACTTAAAATCCAAGATTTGATTAAAAAAAACTTCACTTTGTTATAGATTGGATTATATTAGCAGTGTTTACTTTTCAGTGCCCAGTCAGGGGGTGGTGTGGGTTGGAAGTGGGACAGCCTTTCCCCTGCAGGCTTCTGTCAATCAGTCAATCAAGGTGTATTTATCAAATGCACAACAATACAGCATGCAGCAGTAGTTGCCGGTGTAAGGAATACGCCCCTGCGTATACCAGGGATCTCAGCCTCCCGGGCTGGGGGAGGTCTCCTTCAGCTCAGCCGGCACTGAGCCGTTGTGTTGTGTGATGCTGGAGACCCGGGTTCGAGCCCAGGCAGGGCAGGAGCAGCGAGGGTAGAAACCCCAAGAACCGTTACAATGTAATACACCAGAGTAACGGAGACACATAATGCTTACAGTACTCAAATGAACACATACCCCTGCACAGTAGAATGTTAATAAGGTCCTATTGGTTATAAATCCATTTGTTTTCAGGGCAACTAAAATATTGCTCACCTCTACAGTTCAGAAGGTATGGACGGAGAGGTTTGCGATGATGACATCACCAGCTACTGTACCGAAGTCTCTTAAAGTGACAAAACAGCCATCAGCAAAGGTCTTCAGCCCGGCTGCAGAACCAACATAACAAACATGAACAGTGCAACACAAATAAAACTGTTTACACAGAGCAAGTCAGGATGTGGTGAAGATTCATATTTTTTCTACATGTCCACATCTTCGTGTTTATTTTTGCTATTATACACACGGCTTCCGTAAAGAACTGCCAGACCCAGGCTGTTGTCCGGCTGTTCAGTTTTCATGTCGGTCTAACGGATGTCCGAATAAGAGCCCAACGCAGAAGACTAACATGCAGCTGGGTTCCATGCAACGCTGGAGGACGTCTCTATTGAAGCCCCTGGATCTCAGCCTTCAGGTGCCGCTGCAGCGCCGGTTTTTGAGACGAGGAACGTCCCGGGGAGGCAACTTCCTCCGCTCTCTCCCCCCGGCGCAGTGCCTTCTTCTCCTGGGCCTCTCTTGGGAAGCCGAGGGCTCTGCCTGGGGTCAGGTGCTCGAGTCTCTTGGGTTCGCAGCAGGAATCTCGACTCCTGGAAGCTGCCCGCCAGCTCCTGACTCTGCTCCTCTTGCTCGAGGACACGATCGGTCCTCATCCATGGTACTGTAAGCCTCCAAGGCCTTGTCTGTAAGCAGAGGCACTAGTCGACAGGCCCACTCCTCCTCTGGCCACTTCCAGGTTCTGGCCATGCGCTCAAATCGCAGGAGATAGTTTTCAATGTCCTCACCTTGCTGGTAGGGCGGCATCTTAGGCTCTTTACGAAACATGCCCTGGGGGTTGAACTTGGTGGACCCTGGTCCCGACCCGATATCACTGTAGTGCGTTGTTGTGGTACTGGTGTAGGAAGAGCAAGCCGTGGACTTTCTGCTGTCTCCATGTTTCCAGGTGTCGCTCCCTGAGCCTGCGATGCCGGTACAATCCTGGGTACAATTAAGATCTCCTGAAGGGAGGTTTTAAGTCCACGTAATTCTTCAAACAATTCCTCCTCTCTCTTTTGTTGCCCAGACAGAAAGTCTCGGAGAAGGCTCACCATCTCCCCTTGAGGTTTTGTCTTGGACGCATGTCTCACACCTGTTATTTGTTGAGAGGTGACTCTAGGTCGAGCTCCCAGCTCTTCACAGCATTCTTCTTCCTCTTATGGGGCCACAGTGTCCCAAGGCTCATCTGCTTTGAGCTGTGGCAGTGCCTTTTCTTGTGAGCACAGTGCTGCCCATTTTTTCCAGGGTTGCACTGTCTTGCGGCTAGCCATCCCACTGCTGCCACCAAATGTCACTGGGAGGGCAGGAGTGGTGCCCAAGTGAGTCCTTTTAAAACCGAATGATGGCTCAGCCGCAATTGCACTTAGTTGCAAAGATGATAGTATATTATGACAATGCTCCCCACAAACAATTATATATAACAAAACAAAAAAAAACATGAAAATGAAACTAGTACACACACACACACAAAACAAACCCTTTCTCTAAGAAAGAGATCAGGAGTTCTACCACACGTTGGTCCTATCAGCTCCACACTGTAGCGATAGCGAGACTAAGCCCCGTTAGATCTCTCCCCCCCCTCCTAAATAGGTACCATATAGCCCTGCCCCCTTGGACTGTACCACTGTTACAAAATTATGGAGCTGCATTTCACCCCAGATAAACTAATTTCCCTAACATGGGAATTCCTTCTTTCTTTTAAAGAATAGTGTAAACAGAATGTACAAAAGAAAAATACCAACCCTGAATACATTTA